>NC_092712.1:16457559-16673903 GCF_047496885.1 Scyliorhinus torazame | reverse complement strand
CCATCCCCTCCCTCACTATACCCACCTCGCCATCCCACCCACCCACCCACTCCCCCTCCCTATCTCCTCCCTCACCCATCCCCTCCCCACCATCCCCTCCCTCACCTATCCCCCCTCACCATCCCTCCCTCACCTATCCCCTCCTCACTATCCCCCTCATCACTATCCTTCCCTCACCATCCCTCCCTCACTATCCCCTCCCTCACCTATCCCTACCCTCCACCACCCTCCCTCACTCCCCACCCACACTATCCCCTCCCTCACCATCCCTCCCTCACTATCCCCTCCCTCACTATCCCCTCAATCACCATCCCCTCCATCACCACCCCTCCCTCACTATCCCCCTCCCTCACTGTCCCTCCATCACCATCCCTCCCTCACTATCCCCTCCATCACCATCCCTCCATCACCACCTCTCCCTCACTATCTTCCCTCACTATACCTCCATCACCATCCCTCTCTCACTATCCCTCCCTCACTATCCCCTCCATCACCATCCCTCCATCAACATCCCTCCCTCACTATCCCTCCCTCACTATCCCCTCCATCACCATCCCTCCATCACCACCCCTCCCTCACTATCCCCTCCCTCACTATCCCCTCCATCACCATCCCCCCCCTCACTATCTCTCCCTCACTATCCCTCCATCACCATCCCTCCCTCACTATCCCTCCCTCACCATCCCTCCCTCACTATCCCTCCCTCACTATCCCCTCTGTCACCGTCCCTCCATCACCATCACTCCCTCACTATCCCCTCCCTCACTATCCCTCTCTCACTATCACTCCCTCACTATCCCTCCCTCACTATCTCCTCCCTCACTATCCCTCCCTCACCATCCCACCCTGACCATCCCTCCCTCACCATCTCTCCCTCACCCTCCCTCCCTCACTATCCCCTCTGTCACCACCCCTCCCTTGCCATCCCTCACTCACTATCTCCTCCCTCACTATCCCCTCCCTCACCATCCACCCTCACCCTCCCTCCCTCACTATCCCACCCTCCCCCTCCCTCACCATCCCCTCCTCATTATCTCTCCTTCACTATCCCACCCTCCCCCTCCCTCACCATCCCCTCCTCATTATCTCTCCCTCACTATCCCACCCTCCCCCTCCCTCACCCTCCCTCACCATCCCCTCCTCACTATCTCTCCCTCACTATCCCACCCTCCCCCTCCCTCACCATCCCCTCCTCACTATCTCTCCCTCACTATCCCACCCTACCCCTCCCTCACCATCTCCTCCTCACTATCTCTCCCTCGCTATCCCACCCTCCCCCTCCCTCACCATCCCCTCCTCACTATCTCTCCCTCACTATCCCACCCTCCCCCTCCCTCACCATCTCTCACTCACTTTCCTCGCTCCCTGCCCCTCACTATCCCTCCCAAACAACAGTGTGATTTTGATGTGATCACTTCTCGTGCTGACCATGAGGGGGCAGTGTCACCAAAGACACGTTACCTGCTGTCTCGGGTATCCCGACAGAATCTGTACTCCTGCTCAGTGGCAACACAATTAATCAGCAAATGTTGGAACTTAAACTCAATAAACATCGAGAACTAACCAAGCTGAGGGATAACAGCAGGTCAATGGAGCCGCTCACCGCAACGGTCTCAATGGCAACGAAGGACGGGCAATAAAAAAAAGTGAAACCCACATCCTGAAAACTAATTTATTTTTTTAAACGTTGACTACTCAGTCAATTACAGGGAGAGTGCTGCACTGTCAGAGGGCCAGTACTGAGGGAGCGCTGCACTGTCAGAGGGTCAGTACTGAGGGAGTGCCGCACTGTCAGAGGGTCAGTACTGAGGGACTGCTGCACTGTCAGAGGGTCAGTACTGAGGGAGTGCTGCACTGTCAGAGGGTCAGTACTGAGGGACTGCTGCACTGTCAGAGGGTCAGTACTGAGGGAGTGCTGCACTGTCAGAGGGTCAGTACTGAGGGAGTGCTGCACTGTCAGAGGGCCAGTACTGAGGGAGTGCCGCACTGTCAGAGGGTCAGTACTGAGGGAGTGCTGCACTGTCAGAGGGTCAGTACTGAGGGAGCGCTGCACTGTCAGAGGGTCAGTACTGAGGGAGTGCTGCACTGTCAGAGGGCCAGTACTGAGGGAGTGCCGCACTGTCAGAGGGTCAGTACTGAGGGAGTGCTGCACTGTCAGAGGGTCAGTACTGAGGGAGTGCTGCACTGTCAGAGGGTCAGTACTGAGTGAGTGCTGCACTGTCAGAGAGTCAGTACTGGAGGGTGTGCTGCAACTGTCAGAGGGTCAGTACTGAGGGAGTGCTGCACTGTCAGAGGGTCAGTACTGAGGGAGTGCCGCACTGTCAGAGGGTCAGTACTGAGGGAGTGCTGCACTGTCAGAGGGTCAGTGCTGAGGGAGTGCTGCACTGTCAGAGGGTCAGTACTGAGTGAGTGCTGCACTGTCAGAGAGTCAGTACTGAGGGAGTGCTGCACTGTCAGAGGGTCAGTACTGAGGGAGTGCTGCACTGACAGAGGGTCAGTACTGAGGGAGTGCTGCACTGTCAGAAGGTCAGTACTGAAGGAGTGCCGCACTGTCAGAGGGCCAGTACTGAGGGAGTGCCGCACTGTCAGAGGGTCAGTACTGAGGGACTGCTGCACTGTCAGAGGGGTCAGTACTGAGTGAGTGCTGCACTGTCAGAGAGTCAGTACTGAGGGTGTGCTGCACTGTCAGAGGGTCAGTACTGAGGGAGCGCTGCACTGTCAGAGGTTTGAGTACTGAGGGAGTGCTGCACTGTCAGAGGGTCAGTACTGAGGGAGTGCTGCACTGTCAGAGAGTCAGTACTGAGGGTGTGCTGCACTGTCAGAGGGTCAGTACTGAGGGAGCGCTGCACTGTCAGAGGGTCAGTACTGAGGGAGTGCTGCACTGTCAGAGAGTCAGTACTGAGGGAGCACTGCACTGTCAGATGGTCAGTACTGAGGGAGTGCTGCACTTTCAGAGGGTCAGTCCTGAGGGAGCGCTGCACTGTCAGAGGGTCAGTACTGAGGGAGTGCTGCACTGTCAGAGGGTCAGTACTGAGGGAGTGCTGCACTGTCAGAAGGTCAGTACTGAGGGTGTGCTGCACTGTCAGAGTGTCAGTACTGAGGGTGTGCTGCACTGTCAGAGGGTCAGTACTGAGGGAGCGCCGCACTGTCAGAGGTTCAGTGCTGAGGGAGCGCCGCACTGTCAGAGGGTCAGTACTGAGGGAGTGCTGCACTGTCAGAGGGTCAGTACTGACGGAGTGCTGCACTGTCAGAGTGTCAGTACTGAGGGTGTGCTGCACTGTCAGAGGGTCAGTACTGAGGGAGTGCTGCACTGTCAGAGGGTCAGTACTGAGGGAGTGCTGCACTGTCAGAGGGTCAGTACTGAGGGGGTGCCGCACTGTCAGAGGGTCAGTAGTGAGGGAGTGCTGCACTGCCCGAGGGTCAGTACTGAGGGAGCGCTGCACTGTCAGAGGGTCAGTACTGAGGGAGTGCTGCACTGTCAGAGGGTCAGTACTGAGGGAGTGCTGCACTTTCAGAGGGTCAGTACTGAGGGAGTGCTGCACTGTCAGAGGGTCAGTACTGAGGGAGTGCTGCACTGTCAGAGGGTCAGTATTGAGGGAGTGCTGCACTGTCAGAGGGTCAGTACTGAGGGAGTGCCGCACTGTCAGAGGGTCAGTACTGAGGGAGCGCTGCATTGTCAGAGGGTCAGTACTGAGGGAGTGCTGCACTGTCAGAGGGGTCAGTACTGAGGGAGTGCTGCACTGTCAGAGGGTCAGTACTGAGGGAGCGCTGCAACTGTCAGAGGGTCAGTACTGAGGGAGTGCTGCACTGTCAGAGGGTCAGTACTGAGGGAGTGCTGCACTGTCAGAGGGTCAGTACTGAGGGAGTGCTGCACTGCCCGAGGGTCAGTACTGAGGGAGCGCTGCACTGTCAGAGGGTCAGTACTGAAGGAGTGCTGCACTGTCAGAGGGTCAGTACTGAGGGAGTGCTGCACTGTCAGAGTGTCAGTACTGAGGGAGTGCTGCACTGTCAGAGGGTCAGTACTGAGGGAGTGCTGCACTGTCAGAGGGTCAGTACTGAGGGAGTGGTGCACTGTCAGAGTGTCAGTACTGAGGGAGTGCTGCACTGTCAGAGGGTCAGTAATGAGGGAGTGCTGCACTGTCAGAGTGTCAGTACTGAGGGAGTGCTGCACTGTCAGAGGGTCAGTACTGAGGGAGTGCTGCACTGTCAGAGGGTCAGTACTGAGGGAGTGCTGCACTGTCAGAGGGTCAGTACTGAGGGAGTGCTGCGCTGTCAGAGGGTCAGTACTGAGGGAGTGCTGCACTGTCAGAGGGTCAGTACTGAGGGTGTGCTGCACTGTCAGAGGGTCAGTCCTGAGGGAGTGCCGCACTGTCAGAGGGTCAGTACTGAGGGGAGTGCTGCACTGTCAGAGGGTCAGTACTGAGGGAGTGCTGCACTGGTCAGAGGGTCAGTACTGAGTGAGTGCTGCACTGTCAGAGGGTCAGTACTGAGGGAGTGCTGCACTGTCAGAGGGTCAGTACTGAGGGAGTGCTGCACAGTCAGAGAGTCAGTACTGAGTGAGCGCTGCACTGTCAGAGGGTCAGTACTGAGGGAGTGCTGCACTGTCAGAGGGTCAGTACTGAGGGAGTGCTGCACTGTCAGAGGGTCAGTACTGAGGGAACGCTGCACTGTCAGAGGGTCAGTACTGAGGGAGTGCTGCACTGTCAGAGGGTCAGTACTGAGGGAGTGCTGCAATGACTTATCCCTTGTCGATGGGGGATGGCCTTTGAGGAATCAGGAGGTGAGTTACTCGCTACAGGATACCTAACATTTTTTTAATGAACATTTTATTGAGGCGTTTGTGATTTTGCAACATTAACAGAAGAAACAGTGTACAAACAAATATAAACATCGTGCAAAGGCCGTCTTCCTCCCTCACAGGTCCCACCTTTCTTACACACTAATCTAAACTACCCCTCCCCCCGCACCCCCCCGCCACTTCTGCTGACGGTTAATTTTCTCTAAAGAAGTCGACGAACGGTTGCCACCTCCGGGCGAACCCTGACCCTCTCAGGGCGAACTTGATTTTCTCCAAACAGAGAAAGCTAGCCATGTCCGATAGCCCGGTCTCCGACTTCGGGGGCTTTGAGTCCCTCCAAGCTAACAGTATCCATCTCCGGGCTACCAGGAAAGCAAAGGCCAGAACGCCTGCCTCTCTCCTCCTGGATTCCCGGATCCTCCGACACTCTGAAAATCACCACCTCTGGATTCATTGCCACCCTTGTTTTCAACACCATGGACATGACATTCGCAAACCCCTGCCAGAATCCCCTAAGCTTTGGGCATGTCCAGAACATGTGGACATGGTTCGCTGGCCCTCCCGCACACCTTGAGCACCTATCTTCTACCCCAAAGAACCTGCTCATCCGGGCCACTGTCATGTGGGCCCAGTGAACGACCTTAAACTGTATCAGGCTAAGCCTGGCACATGTTGTGGACGAGTTGACTCTACTCAACGCATCCACCCAGAGACTGTCCTCTATCTCTCCTCCTAACACCTCTTCCCATTTGTGGTTCAGCCCCTCAGTCTGCGTTTCCTCTGACCGCATGAGTTCCTTATAAATGTCTGAAACCCTCCCCTCTCCCACCCACACTCTGGAAACTACCCTGTCCTGAATCCCCCTTGGTGGTAGGAGCGGGAAGGTTGAGACCTGCCTACGTAGGAAGTCCCGCACCTGCAGGTACCAAAACTCATTCCCTCCCGTCAATTCAAATTTCTCCTCCAGCTCGCTCAGGCTGGGAAAGCTCCCCTCTATGAACAGATTTCCCATCCTCTCGATCCCTGCTCTCTGCCATCTACGAAACCCTCCATCCAGCCTCCCCGGGGCAAACCGGGGATTATTGCAGATTGGAGTCCAAACCGATGAAAATGAAATGAAAGAGGACTTCCGGGTGCGGCGATGACCAGCTAAGTCGCACGTTTCGGCACCTCCCGTTTTAACGGACTTTTGGGCTCTTATCGGGAGCCCCCACGGCAATTTTCGAAGGCTAAACCCACTGTGAGGCGACATAGAAGGGAGTCCCCCCGGATGTGAATGGACAGAAGAGATAATAGTGGCCAGATTGCGGAGGATCCTCTGGAGCAGCGGCAAAGGGAAGTGAGAAGCAAGATGGCGGCGGAGGGAGGCCAGTTGGTATGGGGCCTGGAAAAGCAGGAGTTCCTCCGGCGATGTGTGGAGGAGCTCAAGAAGGAGGTGCTGGCGCCGATGCTGCAGGCGATTGAGGGGTTAAAGGCGACGCAGAAGACCCAAGAGATGGAGCTCCGTGGAGTGAAGGCAAAAGCTGCCGAAAATGAGGACGAGATACAGGGCTTGGTGGTGAAGACGGAGACGCACGAGGCACTGCATAAGAGGTGTATGGACAGACTGGAAGCCCTGGAAAATAGCTTGAGGAGGAAGAACTTAAGAATCTTGGGTCTTCCCGAAGGGGCAGAGGGAGCGGACGTTGGGGCGTATGTGAGCGTGATGCTCCACACCTTAATGGGAGCTGAGGCCCCAACGGGCCCCCTGGAAGTGGAGGTAGCGTATCGAGTCCTCGTGAGAAGACCAAAGGCAGGAGAAATACCTCGAGCAATAGTGGTGACGTTCCACCACTACAAGGACAGGGAGATGGTCCTGAGGTGGGCGAAAAAGACACGGAGCAGCAGGTGGGAGAACGCGGTGATCCGCGTGTATCAGGATTGGAGTGCGGAGGTGGCGAGAATGAGGGCGAGTTTCAACCGGGCCAAGGCGGTGCTCCACAAGAGGAAAGTGAAGTTCGGAATGTTGCAGCCGGCAAGACTGTGGGTTACACACCAGGGTAAACACCACTACTTCGAGACGGCAGAAGAGGCGTGGACATTTATCGGAGAGGAGAAGTTGGACTAGATTGGAGAAAGAGTGTTTGAAATGAAGTAGTGAGGTGGTGGCAAGGGACTGTGAGTCAGATGCGGGGGGGGGGGGGGAAATTTCTTTCCCCTCGAAGTGGGGGGACATGAAGAAATGTGGGCGCCAGTGGTGAAGGGGAGGGTGAAGGAGAGAGGGAGCTGCGCCATCAGGGGCGGGGCCGAGAGGGAAGCGCGGGCTTTGTCCCCGCGCTATGGAAATTGTGGCGGGAAAAGGGGGGCTAAGGATAAACGGGGGAAGCCGAGGTCAGCCAGAGTTTGCTGACTTCCGGAAGTTGAACGGGCCGATTAAGAGGGCAAGGGTACTTGCGCACCTAAAGAAGCTAAAGGCAGATGTGGTCATGCTTCAGGAGACGCACCTGAAACTGGCGGATCAGGTCAGATTAAGAAAAAGATGGGTGGGACAGGTATTCCACTCGGGCTTGGATGCGAAAAATAGAGGGGTGGCAATACTGGTGGGGAAACGGGTATTGTTTGAGGCGAAGAACATAGTGGCGGACAGAGGGGGTAGATACGTGATGGTGAGTGGCAGACTGCAAGGTGAGGCGGTGGTGCTGGTGAATGTATATGCCCCGAACTGGGATGACGCGAACTTTATGAAGCGTATGTTGGGGCGCATCCCGGAAATACGTGGACCTGCTGGCCCCGCTTCTGACGAGAACCTTTAATGAGGCTAGGGAAAGGGGAACACTACCCCCGACGATGTCGGAGGCGACGATATCGCTGATCCTGAAAAGAGACAAAGACCCGCTGCAGTGCGGGTCATACAGGCCTATTTCCCTCTTGAATGTAGATGCCAAGCTTTTGGCCAAGGTGATGGCGACGAGGATAGAGGACTGTGTCCCTGGGGTGGTGCATGATGATCAAACGGGGTTTGTTAAAGTGAGCCAATTGAATGTTAATATACGGATGCTGCTGGGGGTGATGATGATGCCCCCACCGGAGGGGGAGGTGGAGATAGTGGTGGCGATGGATGCAGAGAAAGCATTTGATAGAGTGGAGTGTGACTACCTGTGGGAAGTACTGAGGAGATTTGGATTTGGAGAGGGGTTCATTAGATGGGTTCAGCTCCTGTACAGGGCCCCGGTGGCAAGTGTGATTACAAATAGGCAACGATCTGACCACTTCCGACTATATAGGGGTACAAGACAGGGATGTCCCCTGTCCCCGTTACTGTTTGCATTGGCAATTGAGCCACTGGCCATAGCGCTGAGGGGCTCTAGGAAGTGGAGGGGGGTACTTAGAGGAGAAGAGCATCGGGTGTCATTATACGCGGATGATTTGTTGTTGTATGTCGCGGACCCAGTGGAGGGGATGCCTGAGATAATGCAGACACTCAGGGAGTTTGGAGAATGTTCAGGATATAAATTGAATATGGGGAAGAGTGAACTGTTTGTGATGCACCCCGGGGAACAGGGCAGGGGAATAGACGATTTACCGTTGAGGAGGGTAACAAGGGATTTCTGGGATTTGGGGATCCAGGTGGCCAGGAACTGGGGAACCTTGCATAAGCTTAACTTGGCACGACTGGTAGAGCAGATGGAAGAGGACTTTAGGAGGTGGGACATGGCGCCCCTGTCATTGGCGGGCAGGGTGCAGGCAGTTAAAATGGTGGTCCTTCCGAGGTTTCTTTTTGTGTTCCAGTGCCTCCCTGTACTGATTACAAAGGCCTTTTTTAAGAAGGTGGACAAGAGTATTATGAGCTTTGTGTGGGCTGGAAAGACCCCAAGAGTAAAGAGGGGGTCCCTGCATCGCAGTAGGGACAGAGGGGGACTGGCACTGCCGAGTCTAAGTGATTATTATTGGGCCGCCAACGTGTCAATGATATGTAAGTGGATGAGGGAAGGGGAAGGAGCGGCGTGGAAAAGACTGGAGATGGCGTCCTGTAGGGGAACTAGCCTAAAAGCACTGGCGACGGCGCCGTTGCCGTTCTCCCCGAAAAAATACACCACAAACCCAGTGGTGGTGGCAACTCTGAAAATTTGGGGGCAGTGGAGACGACATAAGGGAGTGACGGGTGCCTCAGTGTGGTCCCCGATAAGGAACAACCATAGGTTCGTCCCGGGAAGGATAGATGGGGGATTTAAATCTTGGCAGCGAGCAGGAATTGCGAAATTGAAGGACTTGTTCTTAGACGGGACGTTCGCGAGTCTGGGATCACTGACAGAAAAATATGGGTTGCCACCTGGGAATGCATTTCGCTATATGCAAGTGAGGGCATTTGTGAGGCAACAGGTGAGGGAATTTCCGCAGCTCCCGGCGCAAGAGATCCAGGACAGAGTGATTTTGGGGGCATGGGTGGGTGATGGCAGGGTGTCAGATATATATAGGGAAATGAGAGACGAGGGGGAGACGATGGTCGAGGAGCTGAAGGGAAAATGGGAGGAGCTGGGGGAAGAGATTGAGGAGGGGCTGTGGGCAGATGCCCTAAGTAGGGTAAACTCTTCGTCCTCGTGTGCCAGGCTCAGCCTGATACAATTCAAGGTTCTACACAGGGCGCATATGACTGGAGCAAGGCTGAGTAGAATTTTTGGAGTGGAGGATAGTTGCAGGAGATGCGCGGGAAGCCCGGCGAACCACACCCACATGTTCTGGTCATGTCCGGTATTGCATGGGTTCTGGGTGGGTGTGGCAAAAGTGATTTCAAAGGTGGTGGGGGACCGGGTCGAACCAGGCTGGGGGTTGGCTATATTTGGGGTTGCAGATGAGCCGGGAGTGCAGGAGGCGAGAGAGGCCGATGTTTTGGCCTTTGCGTCCCTAGTAGCCCGGCGCAGGATACTGTTGATGTGGAAGGAAGCCAAGCCCCCGGGGGTGGAGACCTGGATAAATGACATGGCAGGGTTTATAAAGCTGGAACGGATTAAGTTCGTCCTAAGGGGATCGGCTCAAGGGTTCACCAGGCGGTGGCAATCGTTCCTCGACTATCTCGCAGAGCGACAAGGGAAAATAGGAAAGGTAGCAGCAGCAACCTGGGGGCAGGGGGAGGGGGGGGGGGGACTCATTTGGGTCCTCAGGGGTTTTATGTGTGTGTTTATATATTAGTTATTTATATTAGATTTTACGAAGTTACTATTTTAGTTACTATTTCTGTTGTTTCTTATTTTGTTGTTGGCAGTTGCCGTTAGTTAGCATATTATTTATTTAAAAAACGATCAATGTATATATTATTACAAAGTTGTAAAATGGGAAATTTTTGTTTTTGTTTGATCGAAAAACTTTAATAAAATATATTTTTTTTAAAAAAGAAAATGAAATGTAAATCGCTTATTGTCACAAGTAGGCTTCAAATGAAGTTACTGTGAAAAGCCCCTAGTCGCCACATTCCGGCGCCTGTTTGGGGAGGCTGCTACGGGAATTGAACCGTGCTGCTGGCCTGCCTTGGTCTGCTTTCAAAGCCAGCGATTTAGCCCAGTGTGCTAAACCAGCCCCTTAAATCAGGGAGAATGTGCAAACTCCACGCGGTCAGTGACCCAGAGCCGGTATCGAACCTGGGATTCGGCGCTGTGAGGCATCAGGGCTAACCCACTGCGCCAGCGTGCTGCCCACATGTCTCCTCCATTGCCCCCAGACTCTCAGAGTGCCGCGCCGGCGGGAATGGCAGAGGTGCCGTTACCAATGCCCCCAAACTTGGGCCTTTACATGATGCCGCCTCTACTCGCACCCACACCGACCCGCCCCCCACCACCCACTTCCTAAGCATGGCTATATTTGCCGCCCAATAGTAATTGCTAAAGTTCGGCAGCGCCAAACCCCCCCGCCCCCCCGGCTACACTTCAGCATCCCCTTATTTACCCGCGGGGTCTTGCCCGCCCATACAAAGCAAGAGGTCACCTTGTTGACCCGTTTAAAAAAGGCCTATGGGATAAAGATGGGGAGACACTGAAACACAAACAGGAATCTTGGGAGGACCGTCATCTTCACCGTCTGCACCCTCCCAGCTAGTGACAACGGGAGCGCGTCCCACCTCTGAAAATCCTCCTTCATTTGGTCTACTAGTCGGGCCAGATTTACCTTGTGCAGCCGTTCCCATTCCCGCGCCACCTGGATGCCTAGGTACCGAAAGCTTCCCCCTCCCACTCTAAACGGCAGCTCCCCCAGTCGCCTCTCCTGCCGCCTTGCCTGGATCGCGAACATCTCACTTTTCCCCATGTTCAATTTATACCCCAAAAACCGGCCAATTTCCCCCAGAATCCTCATAATTTCTCCCATCCCCTCTAGTGGGCGAGTGTCATCTGCGTGAAGCGAGACTCTGTGTTCCACCCCTCTCCGAACCAGCCCCTTCCAGTCCCTTGAGGCTCTCAGTGCAATTGCCAGCGGCTCTATGGCCAGCGCAAACGGAGGGGGCACCCCTGCCTCGTCCCCCGGTGCAGCCTAAAATAGTCCGATGTCAACCTGTTCATCCGTACGCTCGCCACGGGTGCCTGATACAGCAGCCTAACCCAGTCAATGAAGCCCCGTTGAAACCCAAACCGTCCCAGCACCTCCCACAGATCGGTCCATTCCACCCGATCAAAGGCCTTCTCTGTGTCCATTGCGACCACTCCCTCTACGTCCCTATCCTCTGGGGGCATCATGATCACACTCAACAGTTTTCTAACGTTGGTCGCCAACTGCCTGTCTTTAACAAATCCCGTTTGTTCCTCGCCAATCACATCCGGAACGCAGTCTTCGATCCTAGAGGACATGATTTTGGCCAACAGTTGGGCGTCAACATTTAATAAGGAGATCGGTCTGTAGGACCCGCATAGCTCCGGGTCCTTCTCTTGCTTCAAGGTCAGTGAGATCGTGGCCTGTGACATCGTTGGGGGAAGCACCCATCACTCCCTTGCCTCATTAAATGTCCTCATCAGCAGCGAGCCCAGCATCCCAGAGAACGTTTTATAAACTCCACTGGGTACCCGTCCGGCCCCGGGGCTTTACCCGATTGCATGGCCTTCAGCCCGTCTACTATTTCTTCAATCCCAATTGGGGCCCCCAGCCCTTCTACCAGGCCTTCCTCCACCTTCGGGAACCTCAACCCCCCTAAGAATTGCCTCATCCCTTGGATACCTAACATCGGACCAAAGCTTTCTTTGGCTAATCCAGTTCAGTTTCTGGTCAATGGTAACCCCCAGGATGTTTTTTTATTTAAAAAAATATATATTTTATTGAAATTTTTTTCCCTGAGCAACATTTTTCCCGCTTACAAAACAAGCGAAACGATAACAGTAACAAAACAGAAATTTTTAAACTTTTTAACAATAATAATAATAGTAGTAATAATATACAAGTAACAAAACCTCGTACTCTATTGCCCTATACTCAACTGCCTCCCCCGCCCCCCCCCCCCTCCCCCCTGGGTTGCTGGTCATCCGTCTTCCCTCTAACGTTCCCCTAGGTAGTTGAGAAATGGCTGCCACCGCCTGGTGAACCCTTGAGCCGATCCTCTCAGGGCAAACTTTATCTGCTCCAGTTTAATAAACCCCGCCATATCGTTTACCCAGGCCTCCAGTCCGGGGGGTTTCGCCTCCTTCCACATGAGTAGGATCCTGAGCCGGGCTACGAGGGACGCAAAGGCCACGACATCGGCCTCTTTCGCCTCCTGCACTCCCGGCTCTTCCGCAACTCCAAATAGAGCTAACCCCCAGCCTGGTTTGACCCGGGCCTTCACCACCTGCGAAATCACTCCCGTCACTCCCTTCCAATACCCTTCCAGTGCCGGGCACGCCCAAAACATATGTGCGTGGTTTGCCGGGCTCCCGCCACACCTCCCACATTTGTCCTCCACTCCAAAGAACCTGCTCAATCTTGCCCCCGTTATGTGTGCTCTATATAGCACCTTAAATTGAATCAGGCTAAGCCTGGCGCATGAGGAAGAGGAATTTACCCTGCTTAGGGCATCAGCCCACATACCCTCATCTATCTCCTCCCCTAATTCTTCTTCCCACTTTCTTTTTAGTTCACCCACCGACTCCTCCCCCTCTTCCCTCATCTCTCTATAAATCTCTGACACCTTGCCCTCTCCGACCCACACCCCTGAAAGCACCCTGTCCTGTATCCCCTGTGTCGGGAGCCGCGGAAATTCCCTCACCTGTTGTCTAGTAAACGCCCTCACCTGCATATATCTCAAGAAATTCCCCTGGGGTAACTTATACTTTTCCTCCAGTGCTCCCAAGCTCGCAAAAGTCCCATCTATGAATAAATCTCCCACCTTCCTAATTCCCAACTGGTACCAGCTCTGAAATCCTCCATCCATTCTTCCTGGGGCGAACCTATGGTTGTTCCTGATAGGGGACCCCACCAGGGCTCCCCGCACCCCTCTCTGTCGCCTCCACTGTCCCCATATGTTCAGTGTTGCCGCCACCACCGGGTTCGTGGTGTACTTTTTCGGTGAGAACGGTAGCGGCGCCGTCACCAGCGCCTCTAGACTCGTCCCTTTACAGGACCTTCTCTCCAGCCTTTTCCACGCCGCTCCCTCACCCTCCATCATCCATCTACGTATCATTGCCACATTGGCGGCCCAATAATAATCTCCCAAGTTCGGTAGTGCCAGTCCTCCTCTGTCCCTACTGCGCTGCAGGAACCCCCTCCTTACTCTTGGAACTTTCCCTGCCCACACAAAGCTCGTAATGCTCCTATCTATTTTATTAAAAAAGGTCCTGGTGATTAAAATAGGGAGACATTGAAATACAAATAAGAACCTCGGGAGGACCATCATCTTAATTGCCTGCACCCTGCCCGCCAGCGATAAAGGCTGCATGTCCCACCTCCTAAAGTCCTCCTCCATTTGTTCTACCAGCCGTGTCAGATTAAGTCTATGCAAGGTTCCCCAGCTCCTAGTGATCTGAATCCCCAAGTATCGGAAGTTTCTTTCCACTTTCCTTAGCGGTAAGCCTTCTATCTCTCTACTCTGGTCCCCTGGATGTATCACATATAATTCACTCTTCCCCATGTTTAACCTATACCCCGAAAATTCCCCGAACCTCCTCAAGATTCGCATAACCTCTATCATCCCCCCCGCTGGGTCCGACACGTATAGCAATAGGTCATCCGCGTATAACGAGACTCGGTGTTCTTCTCCCCCTCTAGTCACCCCTCTCCATTTCCTGGAGTCTCTCAGCGCCATGGCCAGAGGTTCAATTGCCAGCGCAAACAACAATGGAGACAGCGGGCATCCCTGTCTTGTTCCCCTATATAATCGGAAATACTCCGATCTATGTCGACCTGTAACTACGCTTGCCGTTGGTGCCCCATAAAGTAGTCTAACCCAGCGAATAAATCCGTTCCCAAACCCAAACCTCCTTAACATTTCCCATAAATACTCCCACTCCACCCTATCAAATGCCTTCTCTGCGTCCATTGCCGCCACTATCTCTGCCTCCCCCTCCACTGAGGGCATCATTATCACCCCTAATAGCCGTCGCACGTTAACATTCAATTGTCTCCCTTTTACGAACCCTGTCTGGTCTTCGTGCACCACCCCTGGGACACAGTCCTCTATCCTCGATGCCAGCACCTTTGCTAGCAGTTTGGCGTCCACGTTCAATAGTGAAATAGGTCTATAGGACCCACACTGCATCGGATCTTTGTCCCTCTTCAAAATTAGCGATATCGTCGCCTCCGACATTGTCGGGGGTAGTGTCCCCCCTTCCCTGGCCTCATTGAATGTCCTCGCCAACAACGGGGCCAACAAGTCCACATATTTTCTGTAGAATTCCACCGGGAACCCGTCTGGCCCCGGGGCCTTCCCTGCTTGCATGCTTCCCAGTCCCTTAATAACCTCGTCCACCTCAATCGTTGGGAGGTCATTGCCTGACACTTGCGTGGGCCTCATGTTACATTTCACTGGCACCTTCCTCAATGTGGCATGGTATTTGCTACTCCCATTGTGGTCTCCTCTATATCGGGTTGACTGCTGTGCGAAACACCTTCACTCAGCCCGCGAGGGTGACCCCAACATTCCATCTGCTAGCCATTTCAACTCCCCGTCCTGCTCTCACGTCCACATGTCCGTCCTTGGCCTGCTGTAACGTTCCCAGTGAAGCCCAGCGCAATCTGGAGGAACAGCACCTCGTCTTCCGATTGGGAACGTTAGACTTCTGGACTTAACATTGAGTTCAACAACTTCAGACTGAACTCTCTCCTCCACCTTCACCCATTTTAAATATTGAAAAAATTTTTTGACCCAATCCAAGAAGCCCCTCACAGCCATATCTATCCCTTGTTGTGTCGTATTATTTTCATTGAGCACTGACCTTTATTCTACCATTCGCGCATTCTGATATCTTGCCTTTCTGCCACTATTACCCTTCTCCGGCCATTAACGTTTCCTTTGTCTCGTGACCTACAAATCTTTGTTGCAATTACTCCTGGCTCCCACCTATCGACTTTCTATTCTACCCCAGCTGCTCCACCCCTCTTACACAGTGCATAAGCCGTCACATTTCTCCCTCTGCTTAACTCTGAAGAATTCATACAGAGATTATCATGGGACTGTCACTTTAAGAAATGTTTGTCTGCTCATGTTACTGCGGTGATGTCAGAGTGTGGGTGGAGCTGAGCTCTGGCTCTGCTTTTTAGTTTCACTTTGAGAAAAGCTTGGGTATGTCTGTGTTTTTTTTGGTTTTGTTTCAGTGTTGGAGCTGAAGCCAGCCAAAGCAGGTGTACTGTTGTTCTCTCTGCCATGCAAAGACTATCTCTTGATCATTTGGCAAATTCAGTGGGATAACTGTTCTCAGTAGTGAATTTAAACCTGATGTGCCTCTGTTAAAAGTTTTTTAAAAGTCTTATGGATGTTAAAAGGAAAGCTTAAGGATTACTTAGTGTTGTATTCTTTGGGGGTTGCATCTGAATTAATGGTTGCTAAGATGTTCACTGTATGTTTTAAAAAGGTTAACTTGAGTTCATAGAATAAACATTGTTTTGCTTAAAAAAATACTTTACGATTTCTGCTGTACCACACCTGTAGAGTGGGCTGTGTGCTCCCAATACCACAATCTAGTAAAAGATGTGGGTCAGGCGAACTCCATGATACATTTTGGGGTTCTCTAAACACTGGCGCATAACAAGATAAACAGATTTTTAATCAGTGAGGGAATTGGGGGTTACAGGGATAAGGCGGGAAAGTGGAGGTGAGGATTATATCAGACAAGCCATGATCTCATTTGAATGGCAGAGCCGACTGGATGGCAGAGCAGAAGGGCGAAATGGCCTACTTCTGTTCCTGCATCTTACAGACTGGAAACGTTAACTCCGTTTCCCTCTCCACAGATGCTGGCCAACCTGCTGAGCTTTTCCAGCGTTTTCTGTCCTTGTAATAGGAATGCAAGTCTTCTCTCCCAGGTGGGTGTGATCCCGTGGCACTATTTGAAGTGTAAAGGACGTTCTTCCAGGTCTCACTGAGCGTTTCCCGCATCTTCTGTCTCTATTACAGGAATGCAAATGCCTTTCATGAACCAAAGGCAGGGAAATTGAGGATGTGGGTGTGCAACTCAGGGAGAGAGACTGTGAGGTTCTTGAGCAAATTAACATAGGGAGTGACAACGTATTGGAGGTGTTGGTCGGTTTAAAAGTGGACGGATCTCCAGGTTCAGATGAGTTGTGTCCCAGGCTGCTGTGGGAGGCGAGGGAGGAGATTGCAGGAGATTTTTAATTCCTCTCTGGCCACGGGGAGATGCCAGAGGACTGGAGTATAGCTAATGTCCTACTTTTTGAAAAAGATTGTAGAGGCAAACCAGTGAGCTATAGACTGGTGAGTCTCACATCAGTGGTAGGGAATCGAACCTGTGACCCTGGCACTGTGAAGCAACAGTGCTAACCACTGTGCTACCATGCTCGGCCAATACAATTATCAGTGAAAAAAACTCAAAGAGGAAACCAATTTAAATATGAGTCGATAATTTTAAAGAGGGAACGTCCACTGATTACATTTAGAGTTAGAAATTGATCTGCTCCAATTCCCACCAAGGAATCCACGTGTCCTCTCTGGAATTAAACTACATTTCCCAAGGGGCACTTCGGTTGCGGAACGCATGCGCGTTGCACACCAAAGGCGGAGTCGGCGAGTCGGAGCTGGGGTTGACGCTCCGCCACTGATTGGTTCCTGGTCCTCGGGCAGGCGTCACGAGCGCAAGGCGGGAAAGCTGTGCCAACGCGGGGAGGAGCGACAGCGATGATCCCGCCTCCCGTAACCAAGGAAACTTCAGAGATCCCGCCCCCGTCACTCGAAGGCTGGCCCGGAATCACAGCATTCCGTCCACCGCCACGCCCCAATACGGACGGCCCCGCCCACCGGCCCCACCCTCCGGCCTCGAGGCTCCTCCCCCACACAGCCGGCCCGTCCCCCGTCTAGCGCTGCCCCGACTCCCCTCCTCCGTCCCATTGCGCGGCCCCGCCTCCCGCCTGTCCCCGCCCCCCCCCCCCCGCGCGGCCCCCCTCCCCGCCGGCCAGCGCTGCTCCACCCCTCCTCATCCCCATTGCGTGGCCCCGCCCCCTGCCCGCTCGGTTGCCCCCCCCCCCCCCCCCGCACCAGCCCGCCCCACCCTCCCTGTCTCCGACCCCCCCTGTGCGGCCCCGCCCCCTGACGTCCCCGCCCCTTCCAGCCCCGCCCCCCGGCCCGCGCGGGCTGCCCCTCCTCCCGGCTGTACGGGACAGTCGTCTCTCCAAAGGTTCGGGGATGAACGAAGCGGCGGCCGCTGGCCGGCGGTGGCGCAGCCACGGGGCTGGGGACGGATGGGCGGGAGGTGGCAGAGCGGCTCGGACCCTCAGTTACCGGGACCTGAACAAACGGCAGGAGCCGGAGGTGCAACCGGCTGAGAGCAACTGGCTGAGGTAAACCCGCGAAACACCGGGAAAACTGCCCGAAACACCGGGAAAACTGCCCGAAACACCGGGAAAACTGCCCTAAACACCGGGAAAACTGCCCTAAACACCGGGAAAACTGCCCTAAACACCGGGAAAACTGCCCTAAACACCGGGAAAACTGCCCTAAACACCGGGAAAACTGCCCGAAACACCGGGAAAACTGCCCGAAACACCGGGAAAACCGCCCGAAACACCGGGAAAACTGCCCTAAACACCGGGAAAACCGCCCGAAACACCGGGAAAACTGCCCTAAACACCGGGAAAACCTCCCTAAACACCGGGAAAACCTCCCTAAACACCGGGAAAACTGCCCAAAACACCGGGAAAACCTCCCTAAACACCGGGAAAACTGGCAGAAACACCGGGAAAACCGCCCTAAACACCGGGAAAACTGCCCAAAACACCGGGAAAACCTCCCTAAACACCGGGAAAACTGCCAGAAACACCGGGAAAACTGCCCAAAACACCGGGAAAACCCCTCTAAACACCGGGAAAACAGCCCGAAACACCTGGAAAACCGCCCAAAACACCGGGAAAACCTCCCTAAACACCGGGAAAACCTCCCTAAACACCGGGAAAACCTCCCTAAACACCGGGAAAACAACCCAAAACACCGGGAAAACAGCCCAAAACACCGGGAAACAGCCCAAAACACCGGGAAAATCCCCTAAACACCGGGAAAACCGCCCGAAACACTGGGAAAACCGCCCGAAACACCGGGACAACCGCCCCAAAACACCGGGGAAACCGCTCCAAAACACCGGGAAAACCGCCCGAAACACCGGGAAAACCGCCCGAAACACCGGGAAAACCGCCCGAAACACCGGGAAAACAGCCCGAAACACCGGGAAAACCGCCCGAAACACCGGGAAAACCGCCCGAAACACCGGGAAAACCGCCCGAAACACCGGGAAAACCGCCCGAAACACCGGGAAAACCGCCCGAAACACCGGGAAAACCGCCCGAAACACCGGGAAAACCGCCCGAAACACCGGGGAAACCGCCCCAAAACATTGGGGAAACCGCTCCAAAACATTGGGGAAACCGCTCCAAAACACTGGGGAATCTGTCCAAAACACCGGGTAAACCGTGCAAACACCGGGAAAACCCCCTAAACACCGGGAGAACTGCCCAAAACACTGGGGAAACCGGTCCAAAACACTGGGGAAACCGGTCCAAAACACCGGGAAATCTGTCCATAACACCGGGAAATCTGTCCAAAACACCGGGAAATCTGTCCAGAACACTGGGAAAACCCAATAAAACACCCAGTAAAACACTGGGAAAACTGCTCAAAACACCAGGAAAACTGCCCAAAACACCGGATTAAAAGCCTCAAACACCAGGAAAACACGCAAAACACTGGGGAAAACCGCATATACACTGGGAGCCTCATCAAACTCTGGGAAAACCATCGGGAAAACACTTAAATTTTATTTCATTTATTGTCACATGTATCGAAGTACAGTGAAAAGTATTTTTCTGCGGCCGAGGAACGTACACAGTACGTACATAGTAGACAAAAGAATAATCAACAGAGTACATTGACAAATGGTACATCGACAAACAGTGATTGGTTACAGTGCGGAACAAGGGGCCAAACAAAGCAAATATATGAGCAAGAGCAGCATAGGGCGTCGTGAATAGTGTCTTACAGGGAACAGATCAGTCCGAGGGGGAGACGTTGAGTCTGGTAGCTGTGGGGAAGAAGTTGCTTCTATGTCTGGATGTGCGGGTCTTCAGACTTCTGTACCTTCTGCCTGATGGAAGGGTCTGGAAGAAGACAATGCCTGGGTGGGAGGGGTCTCAGACAATGCTGTCTGCCTTCCTGAGGCAGCGGGAGGTGTAGACGGAATCAATGTGGGGGTGGCAATGTGTGTAACGCGTTGGGCTGAGTTCACCACAGTCTGCAGTTTCTTGCGACACCAGGAAAACCGCATAAATACCATGAAAACACCATGGAACCCTCATGAAACACTGGGAAACCCTCATAAAACACCAGGAATACCACATAACCACCAGGAAAACACTGGGAAAACTGCATAAACACTGGGAAAACCACATACACACTGGGAAACTGCGTAAAACACCGGACAAACCGCAGAAAACACAGGAACCCGCAGAAAACACTCGGGAACCCTTAAAACACAAGGAAAACTGAGTAAAACACCGGGAAAACCGCATACACTGGGAAAACGGTGTAAAACACCGGGAAATTGTGTAAAACATGGGGAAAGCCACATAAAACAAGGGGAAACTGCTTAAAACACCAGGAAAACCGCATAAATACCAGGAAAACACATGAAAACCACCAGGAAAAATGCATAAACACCGGGAAAACCCTCAGGAAACTGTCCAAAACTCTGGGAAAACCGCCCAAACACCGGGAAAACTGTCACAAACGGGGAAAACCGCCACAAACACCAGAAAACCTGTCCAAAACACCGGGAAAACAATATGAAACACCGGGAAAATTAATGTAACCTCTTGTTCCTCTTGTTAAGAGGAAGAAGGAGGTCTATGTGAGGATGAGGTGTGAAGTTTCAGTTGGGGCGCTTGATAGTTACAAGGTAGCGAGGAAGGATCTAAAAAGAGAGCTAAGACGAGCAAGGAGGGGACATGAGAAGTATTTGGCAGGTAGGATCAAGGAAAACCCAAAAGCTTTCTATAGGTATGTCAGGAATAAAAGAATGACTAGGATAAGAGTAGGGCCAGTCAAGGACAGGGATGGGAAGTTGTGTGGAGTCTGAAGAGATAGGCGAGACACTAATGAATATTTTTCGTCAGTATTCACTCAGGAAAAAGATAATGTTGTGGAGGAGAATGCTGAGACCCAGGCTATTAGAATAGATGGCATTGAGGTACATAGGGAAGAGGTGTTGGCAATTCTGGACAGGCTGAAAATAGATAAGTCCCCGGGGCCTGATGGGATTTATCCTCGGATTCTCTGGGAAGCCAGGGAAGAGATTGCTGAGCCTTTGGCTTTGATTTTTATGTCATCATTGGCTACAGGAATAGTGCCAGAGGACTGGAGGATAGCAAATGTGGTCCCTTTGTTCAAGAAGGGGAGTAGAGACAACCCCGACAACTATAGACCGGTGAGCCTCACGTCTGTTGTGGGTAAAGTCTTGGAGGGGATTATAAGAGACAAGATTTATAATCATCTAGATAGGAATAATATGATTAGGGATAGTCAGCATGGTTTTGTGAAGGGTAGGTCATGCCTCACAAACCTTACCGAGTTCTTTGAGAAGGTGACTGAACAGGTAGACGAGGGTAGAGCAGTTGATGTGGTGTATATGGATTTCAGTAAAGCGTTTGATAAGGTTCCCCACGGTAGGCTATTGCAGAAAATACGGAGGCTGGGGATTCAGGGTGATTTAGAGATGTGGATCAGAAATTGGCGAGCTGAAAGAAGACAGAGGGTGATGGTTGATGGGAAATGTTCAGAATGGAGTTCAGTTACAAGTGGCTTACCACAAGGATCTGTTCTGG
Organism: Scyliorhinus torazame; assembly: GCF_047496885.1. Classification (NCBI taxonomy): domain Eukaryota; kingdom Metazoa; phylum Chordata; class Chondrichthyes; order Carcharhiniformes; family Scyliorhinidae; genus Scyliorhinus; species Scyliorhinus torazame. The sequence continues at coordinate 16,652,644 of NC_092712.1, read as the reverse complement.
GGCTGTTGCTCATTTTTATAAATGACCTAGTGGAGGGCGCAGAAGGATGGGTGAGTAAATTTGCAGACGACACTAAAGTCGGTGGTGTTGTCGACAGTGCGGAAGGATGTTGCAGGTTACAGAGGGACATAGATAAGCTGCAGAGCTGGGCTGAGAGGTGGCAAATGGAGTTTAATGTAGAGAAGTGTGAGGTGATTCACTTTGGAAGGAATAACAGGAATGCGGAATATTTGGCTAATGGTAAAATTCTTGAAAGTGTGGATGAGCAGAGGGATCTCGGTGTCCATGTACATAGATCCCTGAAAGTTGCCACCCAGGTTGATAGGGTTGTGAAGAAGGCCTATGGAGTGCTGGCCTTTATTGGTAGAGGGATTGAGTTCCGGAGTCGGGAGGCCATGTTGCAGCTGTACAAAACTCTGGTACGGCCGCATTTGGAGTATTGCATACAGTTCTGGTCACCTCATTATAGGAAGGACGTGGAAGCTTTGGAACGGGTGCAGAGGAGATTTACCAGGATGTTGCCTGGTATGGAGGGAAAATCTTATGAGGAAAGGCTGATGGACTTGAGGTTGTTTTCGTTGGAGAGAAGAAGGTTAAGAGGAGACTTAATAGAGGCATACAAAATGATCAGGGGGTTGGATAGGGTGGACAGTGCGAGCCTTCTCCCGCGGATGGAAATGGCTAGCACGAGGGGACATAGCCTTAAACTGAGGGGTAATAGATATAGGACAGAGGTCAGAGGTAGGTTCTTTACGCAAAGAGTGGTGAGGCCGTGGAATGCCCTACCTGCAATAGTAGTGAACTCGACAACATTGAGGGCATTTAAAAGTTTATTGGATAAGCATATGGATGATAATGGCATAGTGTAGGTTAGATGGCTTTTGTTTTTTGACTTCCCATGTCGGTGCAACATCGTGGGCCGAAGGGCCTGTACTGCGCTGTATCATTCTATGTTCTATGTAATGCACCGGGAAAACCACCCACCGGGAAACCTGCCCGAAACAACGGAAAACCCGCCCCGAACACCGGGAAAACCACCCGAACACTGGGAAAACCGCATAAACACCGGAAAAAGCCTGTCAAACATCGGGAAAACCGGGTGGCAGGGCCGCACAGTGGTTAGAACTGTTGCTTCACATGCAAGGATCCCGGGTGCGATTCCCGGCTTGGGTCACTGTCTGTGCGGAGTCTGCACATTCTCCCCGTGTCTGCGTGGGTTTCCTCCGGGTGCTCCGGTTTCCTCCACACGTCCCAAAAGATGTGCGGGTTAGGTGAATTGGACATTCTGAATTCTCCCTCTGTGTTTAGAAATTTTCCGGATCAACTGGCTGAGGTAAACGCGTGAAACACGGTGTCTATCCATGTTCCTGTCAGCAAATCACCTTAAATACGTGTCTATCCGTGGCCCTGTCGGTAAATCATCCTAAACACAGTGTCTATCTGTTTGGGTGCACAGAGGGAATGAAAACAAGATTTGGAAATCAAATGCAAAACAATTGTGTTGATTTATAACCTGGCAAATACGGTGTACTTATCGGCAGGCGTGGTTGGTTTTAGGAACATGTATGTGCCACAAAAGAAACTAATGTATATGTTTGTACACTGCAGAGCAGGTATTGTTTCATAAATTGGAGAGGAAGAGAGAAGCAAAGTGTAGAACCTTTGGCAAGCTCAGATGCAAAATGCTTCCAATTTGAAAGGAAGGTGAGAGAGGATGAAACTTTGCAAGTTTGATGGAGGCTGTGGTGAGAGAGAAATCCATGAACGGTCCCAACAAATGCCAGCATGTGGTAACGGTAACCGAGGAGGGACTCAAACACCTGGGATTGGGAAGAGCCGAGGTGTTCCTGGCCGGGCTGAACGAACGATTGTCCAGATCAGGCCGTGTGGGAGAGGAGGAGCTGTTGATTAATCAAGGGTTGGTTTGAGAGAAAAGAGCGCGTGGAGGAGCCCATGTGTGGTCGATTCACAAGATACGTCACCGAGCGAGGAGAAAAGTAGAGAATGGGAGACATTTGGACAAGTGTGATGCTACATTGGTCTTCATCGCAGGCGAGAGCGGTGCAGGAAGATTGAGTGTCGCAAGTCTCAGTTTGTGCTGGGAGATCCCATGGCCGTGGCAGTAAATTTGAAACTTTAAAATGGGAGGGGAGGCAGTAATACACAAAGAACAATACAGGAACAGGCCCTTCGGCCCTCCAAGCCTGTACTGGTCATGATACCAACCTTGGCCAAAACCCTCGGCACTTCTGGTGCTACCTTTATTTATAAACCACAAGCAGGGAGTATGTTTCCTGTATTGACCAAATGATCTCACAACCAGTATGTTCGTTCAAAAGACAGTTTGTTATTAAACACGAGACTTACATCAATGTGCAACGATACACGCGGCTACGCATTAAACTACACCTATCAACTAAGATGACCTTTACTTAACTTCTGGGTGACCGTCTCTGTGCGGGTGGATAAGGCCTTTATCTGAGTCCCCACGAGTGTCGGCTGGAAGTCGTCAGGTGCGTCTCGGCTGCGGCTTGTCTCTCTCAGGTTGCGATCGCGGGTCTTGAACTTGGCTGGTCGTTATGCTGCGATTGGTGTGGGCACAGGCCGGTCCCAAAAGGGACCGATCCCTAGTGCGCAGGGACTCTTATCCTTCTCTTTCGCGCCCTTTTGGGTGGTATTCAGGATCCAATGGTTCAATAGGGTCTCGATCGCTCTAATCGATACCGGCCAATTAGGGGCGGGTACCTCGGTGGTGGGGCGGGGCCTAGTTACCATTGTTCTCAGTGCATAGGCCTTTCCAAATAAGGGGAGGTGGCGCCAGTGAGTCTGCTACTGTTGCTATTCCTTAATTTGAGTCTATTGTCTTGGGGAAATTGGCGATTGACCTTTAAACCAGGTGCAAGTTTCAGTTCGGTCTGGTTTTCCTTGGCACAATACACAGAGGCTGTGTACTGTCTATGTCGTCCTGTCTGTGTCCCGACTTGACCACAATTCCCATTATCCTTTGCGGGCGACCATTTTAGATGGCCACACTTTGTGCCGTATCCCTCTATACCCCTTCTATCCATGTATTTGTCAAGATGCCTTTTGAGCGCTGTTAATGTATCTGCTCCCACAACCTCCCCTGGCAACGCTTTCCAGGCACTCCCCACCCTCTGCGCAAAAAAACACACCTGGCACATCTCCTCTAAACTTTGCCCCAGGGACCTTAAACCCATGCCCCCTGGTGATTGACCCCTCTATCCTGGGAAAGAGTGCCTGCCCATTCATTCTATCCATGCCCTTCATAATCTTGTCGACCTCTATCAGATCGCTCCTCAACCTCCGTTGTTCTAATGAAAACAGTCTGAGCCTATTCAGCCTCTCCACATAGGTAGCACCCTCCAGATCAGGCAACATCCTGGTAAACCTCCTCTGCACCCTCTCCAAAGTGTGGCGACCAGAATTGTGCGCAATATTCCAAGTGCGGACTTACCAAGGTTCTGCAGCATGACTTGCCAGTTAGTGTAGTGTTATTGTCATTGGATTAGTAATGACACCCAGGTCACTGGTTCCAATCCTGCTGGGGCAAATGGTGATCATTTGCACCACTGAACATAGTAACCCTTCTTCCTGCCCTTTTTTTAAAAAAAAAACCTTTTGACAGACATTGCCTCCCACTCCCATCCGACTGCGTAACGTATTATCGGGGCCAATTGGCTTGGTGCCAAACTCAATTGACCCGTGATTAATTTTTGGGGGGTTTAACGAGCTGGTTGCCAGTCTTTGCGCCCACCCACTTTTCGTGTTATGGGGCTGAGCTCGGGAGTTTGGAAGGAATAAATGAGGTGGGTGCCACTCCCCTGCTGAAAACGCACCCGGCGAGGGCACCTAAAAATCAGCCCCTAGTCTCATGAAGTGACCATTAAACTATTATTGATTGTTGTCAGGGAGGAAACCTGCCAGTCTGCGGCTGATAGGTTATCAGGGGTCGGCAGAATGCAGCTTTTGAAGTTACTATCAGATCAGCCATAATATTACACGTCAGAGCAGGCTTGGGGGGAGGGGGGGGGGGCGCGGCACAGCAGCAGTGGTTAGCACTGTTGCTTCACAGTTCCAGGTTTGATTCCTGGCTTGGGTCACTGTCTGTGCGGAGTCTGCACGTTCTCCCCGTGTCTGCGTGGGTTTCCTCCGGGTGTTCCAGTTTCCTCCAAAGATGTGCAGGTTAGGTGGATTGGCCATGATAAATTGCCCTTAGTGTCCAAAGAGGTTAGGTGGAGTTACGTGGATAGGGTGGAGGTGTGGGCCATTTCCAAGGCCTGGTGCAGACTTGATGCGCCGAATGGCCTCCTTCTGCACTGTAAATTCTATGTTCTATGTAAATTCTATGAATGGCCTATTCCTGCCCCTTGCTCGCATGAGACTGTAGATTCACAGCAATGTGATGGACTATCAACTGCTCTCTGACATGGTCTAGCAAGCTACTCAGTTCAAGGGTAATTAGGGATGCACAGCAAATGCTGGCCTTTAGCAAGCAGCGTCCGCAATAGAGGTTGGATGTAGGGCTATTGGACAAAGCAGTGTGCGAGAGGTTGAGGAAGTGCATGCTGAATTACCTACTGGTAAATGATACGGGGGAGGTCTCAGCAGCGGTGGTCTGGGAAGCGCTGAAGGCAGTGGTGAGAGGAGAGCTGATCTCGATCCGGGCTCATAGGGTCAGGCCGGACAGGGCAGAGACAGAGCGACTGGTAAAGGAGATTTTACGAGTTGATAGGAGGTATGCGGAGGCCCCAGAGGCAGGGCTTCTAAGGGAACGCCGGAGGCTACAGGCGGAATTTGGTTTGTTAACCACCGGGAGGGCAGTGGAACAGCTCAGACAGGTGAAGGGGGCGATTTGTGAGAAGGCCAGCAGGATGCTTGCACAGCAGCTCAGAAAGAGGTAGGCAGCTAGAGAAATAGGGAAAGTTATTGACGGGGATGGGAACTTAGTTGGGGGCTCGGCGGGTGTGAGCAAGGCCTTTCGGGACTTTTATAGCAGGTTGTATAGGTCGGAACCCCCTGGGGAGCCGGAGGGACCGAGGCACTTCTTGGATGGGCTGACTTTCCCAAAGGTGGATGGGGAGCTCGTGGAAGGGCTGGGGTCCCCGATCGGGCTGAAGGAGATAGTGGAGAGTCTGAAGGCCATGCAGTCGGGTAAGGCCCCGGGACCGGGCGGGTACCCAGCCGTGTTCTATAAAAAGTTCGCTGGAATATTGGGGCCGGTACTGATGAAGGTCTTTAACAAGGCGATGTCTTGTTACAGACGATGTCACAGGCCATGATCTCGCTCATCCTGAAACGGGACGAGGACCCGGAGCTATGTGGGTCTTACAGGCCGATTTCCTTGCTGAACATAGATGCCAAACTTCTGGCCAAAATCCTGTCCTCCAGGATCGAGGACTGTGTACCGGGCGTTATAGTGGAGGATCAGACGGGGTTCGTTAGGGCAGGCAGTTGGTGGCCAATGTAAGAAGGCTGCTAAATGTGATCATGATGCCCCCGGAAGGTAGAGAGGTGGAGGTAGTGGTCGCAATGGATGCGGAGAAAGCCTTTGACCGGGTTGAGTGGGATTATTTGTGGGAGGTGTTGGAGCGGTTCGGGTTTGAGAGGGGCTTTATTGACTGGGTTAGGTTGCTGTACCGGGCTCCGGTTGCAAGTGTGTGGACAAACAGGGCGACTTCGGACTATTTCAGACTGTACCGGGGGACGAGACAGGGATGCCCCCTCTCCCCACTGCTGTTGGCGCTGCCGATAGAGCTGTTGGCAATTGCTCTGAGGGCCTCAAGGGGCTGGTTCCGGGGGGGTGGAGCACAGGGTCTCGCTGTGTGCGGATGACCTACTGTTTTATGTCTCAGACCCAATGGAGGGGATGGAAGAAATTATGGGAATTTTAGGGGAATTCGGCCGGTTTTCGGGGTATAAGCTCAATATGGGGAAGAGCGAGATGTTTGTGGTCCAGGTGAGGAGAGGCGACTGGGGCAACTGCCGTTCAGAGTGGTAGGGGACAGTTTCAGGTACCTGGGTATCAAGTGGCGCGGGATTGGGACAGGTACATAAATTGAACTTGGCCCGGTTGGTGGATCAGATGAAGGAGGATTTCCGGAGATGGGATGCGCTCCTGTTGTCTCTGGCGGGCAGAGTTCAATCGGTAAAAATGACGGTCCTCCCGAGATTCCTATTCGTTTTCCAATGCCTCCCCATCTTCATCCCGCGGTCATTTTTTAAGCGGATCAATAAGATTATTGTGGGCTTTGTGGGGGGGGCAAGTCCCCACGAGTGAAGAGGGTAAATGCTCGAGCGGAGTCTGGGGAGATGGAGGGCTGGCGCTGCCGAATTTCAGCAATTACTACTGGGCGGCTAACATAGCCATGGTGAGGAGGTGGCTGGTGTGGGGGGAGCCGGCATGGGTGCGCATGGAGGAGGCTTCTTGTAAGGGCGCAAGTTTGGGGGCGTTGGTAACAGCGACTCTGCTGTTCCCGCCGGCGCGGTACTTCACCAGTCCAGGAGTGGTGGCGGCCCTGAGAGTCTGGGGGCAGTGGAGGAGACATGTGGGAGCAGAGGGAGCATCGGACTGGTCCCCAATCTGTAATAATCACCGGTTTGCCCCGGGGAGGATGGGCGGGGGGGCGGGTTCTGAATTGGCGGAGAGCGGGGATTGAGAGGATGGGGGACTTGTTTATAGAAGGAAGCTTCCTGAGTATGAGGGCGCTGGAGGAGAAGTTTGCGTTGGCGGGGGGAAATGAATTCCGATATTTACAGGTGCGGGACTTTCTGCGGAGGCAGGTACCAACCTTCCCACTCCGGGGGATTCAGGATAGGGTGGTCTATAGAGGATGGATAGGAGAGGGGTGCGTCTCGGACATATATAAAGAACTTATGGGTTCGGAGGAGACGCAGACCGAGGAGCTGAAGCGAAAGTGGGAGGAGGAGCTGAGAGGGAGAGATAGAGGAGGGCATTTGGGCGGACGCATTGAGTAGAGTCAACGCGACCACAACATGCGCCAGGCTCAGCCTGATCCAATTCAAGGTCGTGCACCGGGCTCACGTGACAGTGGCCCGGATGAGCAGATTCTTTGGGGTGGTGGACAGGTGTGCGAAGTGTCCGTGGAGGCCAGCGAACCATGTCCATATGTTCTGGGCATGTCCAAAACTGAGGGGATTTGGGCAGGGGTTTGCCGATGCCATGTCTACGGTATTAAATACGAGGGTGGCAATGGGTCCAGAGGTGGCGGTTTTTGGAGTGTCGCAGGATCCGGGAATCCAGGAGGAGAAAGAGGCGGATGTTCTGGCCTTTGCCTCCCTGGTAGCCCAGAGGCGCATATTACTAGCATGGAGGGACTCAAAGCCCCCGAAGTCGGAGACCTGGCTATCGGACATGGCTGGCTTCCTCTGCCTGGAGAAGATTAAGTTCGCCTTGAGAGGGTCTCTGTTAGGGTTCGCCCGGAGGTGGCAACCATTTGTCGACTTCCTCGAAGAGAATTAATCGTCAGCAGAAGGGGGGGAGGGGGGGGGAAGGGGGTTAGGTTAGCATAGATTAGGGGGGGTAAACAGTGGTAGGACCTGTGGGAGTGGGAGATGGTATTTGCACTATGTTAATATTTTCCTTGTTTTGTACATTGTTGATTTTGCTGCTGTTACAATGCCAAAGAAATACCTCAATAAAATGTTTATTTAAAAAAAAAACAAATGCTGGCCTTGCCAGTAGAGCCCACATCCTGTGAAAGAATAAATTAAAAAACAATCCACAGCTCAAAGTTACAGTGATGCAAGAGGAAATGTGTCTTTCAGTAGAAGTTTAAGATGTTTTTTTGGCCAAAACACAGGGACTGCAAAGATAGCCATCTCTGTTTGTTTTGGCCACTCTGATACGTTTCAGGGTCAATGTACCAACTTGTGTTGAGGAAGAGAATGGTTATTCGCCACTCTTTGTGCTGCTCGTCCAGCCTTGAAGCAAATGCTAGTTGAAGTAATGCCTGTGTGACTGTCACACGGACTATGACTTGCAATAAGTAGGTTGTGGGTTCAGGCCTGCTCCTGGGTTTGAGCACCATCCAGGCCAGGGGTTCACAAATTGGGGTCCGTGGACCCCTAGGGGTCTGTGAAGGGTCAGCAGGGCGGTGGCACCCACCTCATCACCTTCCTGCCGATCCCCCGAGTTCACCCCCATCACCCGGTAAGTGGGTGGGCGCCAAAACTGACAACAAGCCCGTTCTCCCCCAGATAAATAATCGCGGGACAATTGAGTTTGTCACTAAGCTGGCGGCTGAATGAAAATGAAAATTGCTTATTGTCACAAGTAGGCTTCAAATGAAGTCACTTGTGAAAAGCCCCTAGTCGCCACATTCCGGCACCCGTTTGGGGAGGCTGGTATGGGAATTGAACCGTGCTGCTGGCCTGCCATGGTTTGCTTTCAAAGTCAGTGATTTTACCTGTGCTAAACCAGCCCCTGCCACATGAACGGTAAACACTGGTTCAAACGCACAAAATCTACAAAGAATTAGAGATATCAAATGGGTCTATAAGAGCAGGACCTTGTTGACCCTAACATTCGAGCTACGAAGAGAGGCTGGATAAGCTCGAATTGTTTTCCTTGGAACAGAGAAGGCTGAGGGGCGACCTGATTGAGGTGTCTAAGGTTATGAGGGGCATGGACAGGGTGGATGGGAAGCAGCTGTTCCCCTTAGTTGAAGGGCGAATAACAAGGGGGGGGGCATAATTTTAGGGTGAGGGGCAGGACGTTCAGAGATTTTTTGTTGTTGTTGAAAATAATTTTTATTAAAGTTTTCACAAAATATCAACAACAAAATGTAAAAGGAACCCAGTTGAATTAAGTACAAAACCAAACAAAACAACCCTGTACCCCCTCCCCCCTATACAGAAATAATAAATTAACACCCCGAATTAACACATAGCAAATATATACACCCCCTCAGATCTCCCAGTATAGACAAACAAAAATAAAATAGACCCCCCCCCTCCCTGGGTTGCTGCTGCTGCTGACCAATGTCTATCGTTCTGCCAGGACGTCCAAGAACGGTTGCCACCGCCTGAAGAACCCTTGCACCGATCCCCTTAAGGTAAATTTCACCCTCTCCAATTTAATAAACCCCACCATATCGTTGATCCAGGATTCCACGCTTGGGGGCCGCGCATCCTTCCACTGAAGAAGAATCCTTCGCCGGGCTACCAGGGACGCAAAGGCCAGAATACCGGCCTCTTTCGCCTCCTGCACTTCCGGCTCCCCTGCAACCCCACATATTGCGAGCCCCCAACCCGGTTTGACCCTGGATCCTACCACCCTCGACACCGTCCTCGCTATGCCCTTCCAAAATTCCTCCAGCGCTGGGCATGCCCAGAACATATGGGTGTGATTTGCTGGGCTCCCTGAGCACCGAACACACCTGTCCTCACCCCCAAAAAACCGGCTCATCCTCGTCCCGGTCATGTGTGCCCTGTGCAGCACCTTAAACTGTATGAGGCTGAGCCTCGCGCACGAAGAGGAAGAGTTCACCCTCCCAAGGGCATCTGCCCACGTCCCCTCCTCGATCTCCTCCCCCAACTCCTCCTCCCACTTACCTTTCAGCTCCTCCACCGAGGCCTCCTCCTCCTCCTGCATCACCTGGTAAGTTTCGGAGATCTTCCCCTCTCCAACCCACACCCCCGAGAGCACCCTGTCCTGTACTGTGTGTGGCAGTAGCCGTGGGATTTCCACCACTTGCCGCCTGGCAAACGCCCTTACCTGTAGATACCTAAAGGTGTTCCCCGGGGGGAGCCCGTACTTCTCCTCCAGCTCACCCAGGCTCGCGAACTTCCCATCCACAAACAGGTCCCCCAACCTTCTTATCCCTGCCCTGTGCCACCCCAAAAACCCTCCATCTATTTTCCCTGGGACAAACCGGTGGTTCCCCCATATCGGGGTCCACACCGAGGCCCCCACTTCCCCCCTGTGCCGCCTCCATTGCCCCCAGATTTTGAGGGTAGCCACCACCACCGGGCTCGTGGTATACCTCATTGGAGGGAGCGGCCGCGGCTCCGTTGCCAGCGCCCCCAGACTCATACCCACACAGGACGCTGTCTCCAGCCTCTTCCATGCAGCCCCCTCCCCCTCCATCACCCACTTGCGCACTATCGCCGCATTGGCGGCCCAGTAGTACCCACAGAGGCTGGGCAGCGCCAGCCCCCCCCCCCCCCCCCCCCCCCCCCCATCCCTACTCCGCTCCAGGAACACCCTTCGCACCCTCGCAGTTCCTCGCGCCCACACAAACCCCGTTATACTCCTGTTGACCCGCCTAAAGAAGGCCTTCGGGATAAGAATGGGGAGACAGTGGAACAGGAACCAAAACCTTGGGAACACCGTCATCTTGACTGACTGCACCCTACCCGCCAGGGACAGCGGCAACGCATCCCACCTCTTAAACTCCTCCTTCATTTGCTCCACCAGCTTCGTGAAATTAAGTCTATGCAGGGCCCCCCAGCTCCTGGCCACCTGGACCCCCAAATACCTGAAGCTCCTCTCCGCCCTTTTTAGTGGGTGCTCGCCAACCCCCCCTTCCTGGTCCCCTGGGTGAACCACGAACAACTCGCTCTTCCCCATGTTGAGCTTGTACCCTGAGAAATCCCCGAACTCCCTGAGGATCCTCATTACCTCCGGCATTCCCCCCACCGGGTCCGCCACATATAGCAGCAGGTCGTCCGCATAGAGCGACACCCTATGCTCCAACCCACCCCGCACCAACCCCCTCCAGTTCCTCGACTCTCTCAGTGCCATAGCCAGGGGTTCAATCGCCAGTGTGAAGAGCAGGGGGGGGCAGGGGACACCCCTGCCTCATCCCTCGGTGCAACCGAAAGTACTCGGACCTCCTCCTGTTTGTGGCCACACTCGCCACCGGGACCTCATACAACAGCCTAACCCACCTGACAAACCCCTCCCCAAACCCGAACCTCTTCAGCACCTCCCACAGGTACCCCCACTCTACCCTATCGAAGGCTTTCTCAGCATCCATCGCCACCACTATCTCCGCCTCCCCCTCCCTCGCCGGCATCATGATAACGTTCAAAAGCCTCCGCACATTTGCGTTCAACTGTCTCCCCTTCACAAACCCCGTCTGGTCTTCATGGATGATCTGCGGCACTCAATCCTCAATCCTCGTGGCTGAGACCTTCGCCACCACCTTGGCATCTACATTTAGCAACAAAATCGGCCTGTAAGACCCACACTGCAGAGGATCCTTGTCCCGCTTCAGGATCAAGGAGATCAGTGACCGGGACATCGTCGGGGGCAAGGCCCTCCCCTTCCCTTGCCTCATTGAAGGTCCTAACCACCAACAGGTCCACATATCTTTTGTAGAATTTGACTGGGAAACCATCCGGCACCGGTGCCTTCCCCGCCTGCATGCTCCGTATCCCTTTGATCAGCTCCTCCAGCCCAATCGGGGCCCCTAATCCCGCCACCAGTCCCTCCTCCACCTTCGGGAACCTCAGTTGGTCCAGAAAGCGGCCCATCCCTCCCTCCTCCAGTGGGGGCTCGGACCGATACAGTTCCTCATAAAAGTCCCTGAAGACCCCATTGATGCCAACCCCACTCCGCACCACACTCCCTCCCCTGTCCTTAACTCCCCCGATCTCCCTAGCTGCGTCCTGCTTCTGAAGCTGATGCGCCAGCATCCGGCTTGCCTTTTCCCCATATTCATAAACCGCCCCCTGAGCCTTCCTCTACTGCGCCTCCGCCTTCCTGGTGGTCAACAGGTTGAATTCAATGCTTCGTCGGACCTGCTCGCTCACCACCTCGTCCGTCAACAGCCCCACCTCCAAGCGCCACAACGGGCACGGGTCCCTCTCCTGCCCCAGCTCTAGGTCTACCCAATGCGGGGCGTGATCCGAAATGGCTATTGCCGAGTACTCGGTATCCTCTACTCTTGCTATCAGCGCCCTGCTCATAACAAAAAAGTCGACCCGGGAATAGGCCTTATGAATGTGCAAGAAGAATGAAAATTCCCTAGCCCCCGGCCTTGCAAATCTCCAAGGGTCCACCCCTCCCATCTGGTCCATAAACCCCCTCAGCACTCTAGCCGCCGCCGGCCTCCTACCTGTCCTAGACCTGGAGCGATCCAGTGCAGGATCCAACAACGTGTTAAAGTGCGCCCTCCCCCCTATTATCAGGCCCCCCACTTCCAAGTCCGGGATCTGACCCAACATGCGCCGCATAAAACCCGCATCGTCCCAGTTCGGGGCGTACACGTTGACCAGCACCACTCTCTCTCCCTGCAACTTGCCGCTTACCATTACGTACCTACTGCCATTGTCTGTCACAATGCTCGACGCCTCGAACGACACCCTCTTTCCCACCAAGATCGCCACACCCCGATTTTTGGCATCCAGCCCCGAGTGAAACACCAGACCTACCCACCCCTTCCTCAATCTTACCTGGTCTGCCACCTTCAGGTGTGTCTCCTGGAGCATGACCACATCCACCTTCAGCCCCTTCAAGTGCGCGAACACCCGGGCCCGCTTAACCGGCCCGTTCAATCCCCTTACATTCCAGGTTATCAGCCGGATCAGGGGGCTACCCGCCCCCCTCCCCCGCCGACTAGCCATAACCCTCCTCAGCCAGCCACACGCCAGCACCCCACGCCCGGCCCGTTCCCCACGGCGGCAGACCCCCGTCCCAACCCCCTCTACTCACTCCAGCTCCCCCTTGACCATGCCAGCAGCAACCCAGTTCCCCCCCACCCCCCCCCCCCCTCCAGCTAGGGCCCCTCCTAGCTGTTTTACTCCCCCCATTGCACTCCTGCAAGTCAGCTGACTCCTGCTGACCCCGGCCATTGCCGCCTCTCCTTCGACTCCTCCCATTGTGGGACTTCCCCCTCCATTACCCACCAGCAGGCTCTCTGCCTCCCCCTTCCATCCCAAGTATGGGGGGAAAAAACCTCGCTTCCCTGCCCCGGCCCCGCCCCCTCCAGTCTTCAGCGTGGAAAAAATCCTGCGCTTTCCACCTACCCGACCCTGCTACCTCTGACGCAGCTCCTTTTACAGGCCCAGTCCCCTCACCCCCGACTCGGGCCTCCCCCTCCCCCGCGGGGCCCCATCTCCCCTACTCTGTTTACTTGCCCCCCCTCCAAGAGCCCACCCGACAGACCCAACCAAAACAGTGCCCAACCCACCCTAACCACCCACACCGAATCAAAAAGAAACAAGAACAAAGAACCCCTCCCTCAAAATGTAACACAACAACAACAATCCCCGACCATCCCCATGCCCGACCCCCCATCCTCACCCTCAGTTTGTGTCCAGCTTCTCGGCCTGAACAAAGGCCCACGCCTCCGGGGAATCAAAATAATGGTTCCGGTCCTTGTAGGTAACCCACAGTCGCGCCCGCTGCAGCATGCCAAACTTCACCCCCTTCCTGTGCAGCACCGCCTTCGCCCGGTTGTACCCGGCCCTCCTCTTCGCCACCTCCGCACTCCAGTCCTGGTATATCCAAACCTCCGCGTTCTCCCACCTGCTGCTCCTCTCCTTCTTGGCCCACCTGAGTACGCACTCCAGATCAGCGAACCGATGAAACCGCACCAGCACCGCCCGCAGCGGCTCGTTAGCCTTGGGCCTCCTTGCCAGCCCTCTATGGGCCCCTGGAAGGACCCCGCTCCCATCAGTGAGTTTAACTTGGTGACCACATAGGCCCCCACGTCCGACACCCTCCAGCCCCTCCGGGAGGCCCAGAATCCGCAGATTCTTCCGCCTCGACCGGTTCTCCATTTCCTCGAACCGTTCCTGCCATTTCTTGTGGAGTGCCTCGTGCGCCTCCACCTTTACCGCCAGGCCTAAGATCTCATCCTCGTCATCAGAGATCTTTTGTCGGACATCGCGGATCGCCACCCCCTGGGCCGTCTGGGTCTCCAGCAGCTTATCAATAGAAGCCTTCATCGGCTCCAGCAAGTCCGCTTTGAGCTCCCTGAAGCAGCGCTGAATAACCTCCTGCTGCTCCTGCGCCCACTGCATCCATGCTGCCTGGTCCCCGCCGGCCGCCATCTTGCTCATCTTCCCTCGCACTTTCTTTGGTTTCACCACCACTTTTTTAGTCGCCCCGCTCCTGGTCCAAGCCATACACTGTCGGGGGAATGTTGCAGTCTTCTTCCCGCACCAGGAAATGTCGAAAAAATGCCGTTGGGGGGGGCCCTGAAAATAGCCCAAAAGTCCGTTCCAAGCGGGCGCTGCCGAACGTGCGACTTAGCTCTGCAAAGACGCAACCGGAAGTCGACGTTCAGTGATGATTGAGGAAAACCGTTTTCCCCCAGAGGATGGTGGGAGTCTGGAATGCAGTGGCTTGGGAGAATAGTAAAGGCCGGAATTCTCACAACCGTGAGAATGTACGTGGACGGGCATTTAAAATATCAAAGCGTTCAAGGCTCTGGGCCGAGTGGGATTGGTGTAGGTTTGTTGTAGTTTTGTTGGTGCAGACCCGATGGGCTGAAGTACTGTATGACTCCAGTGCTATGCTGACTGTGTTGGAGGCAGGCACTGTTTTGGAGATGTTACGAAGGCCCATTCTGCACGCTCAGGTGGATGTAACTGATTCCGTGGTAGATGGCACCGTTCCATGGTGCTATTTAAAAAAGAACACGGAGTTCACTGGTCTTGGCCAATATTCCCCACCTCCAAAAAAAGTTTTAATTAGAAAGTTCTCTCACATTTCCCATTATCCGCAGGAACAGTAACCCCTCCATTGTCCCCCAAAGCTGTGTTTACTCTTTCAATCCTGCAACCCTTTGAGGGGAGGAGGTCAGTGACCCATCGCTCGATGTTGGGAAGACGGGACTGATAGTTGGTCCCTCGGGGAATTGAGGCACATGGGAAACAGGTGGGAATGTAGAGCTGAGACCGATGATCAGCCATCACTATATTGAAGAGTGGAGCAGGCAGGCTGCCCCTCTTTCCCCCCCCCCATTCCTGTTTCTTAGCAGGAAAATACGGCAACACTGCTACTGTTACAATCAGGAAAGCGGAATTTCTTTCTGGAATTGGCTTGCTGGGAATCCTGTTTTAGTATTGCTGTAAAAAGACGTTTCGTTGAAGTTTTTCATCTTCCACCCATCAGGACAATGGCAAGGAAGCTACATACATATATTAATGCACAGGCCCCTGTTCCTTGCAGACAGAAAGAATATTGTGCCTATTTCAGCTGCCAAACAAAATAAGTGATGGTCATTCACTAGTTCATTCCTCAAGTCAATCCCTTGACCAATTGGAGTCAAACTGCCTGTTTTAAATGATCATACAATGCTTGGCAGTTAACTTTCAGTAACAATTAATTGGTGCATTATCCATGGCAATGCCTCTACTAATCCGAGTCCACTTGCCAAGTGCATTCTCTTCTGGTACAGTAAAAAGTTGTTGTTTACCCCAGAGGTTTTCAAACCTAGGGTCGTGACCCATAGGTGGGTTGCGGGCAGGTTTTGGGAGGGTCGGAGCATTCCCGTAGCTGCGACGGACTTTTGAGATTCCCGGCCTTCACGTGCATGCGTGCCGGATCGAATAGTGCACAGGCCCGGATCCCAGCGGGGCGGACCGCCTCCTCCTGACGTCAGCGCGCTGTTCAGGGCCAGTTCTTTTCAGCAAACAACTGAGTCCTACCACCGGAAGTGGCGGCAGGGTGCAGGTCACGCGCCTCACACGTGTTCTGGGCGCGAGAGAGGTTTCTCTATTTTGAAGCTGCCAGCAGTGCTGGTGTGAACTCTAGTGCCTCTGGTGGACAACCCATGAAGAAGGTGAAAACTGGAACAAAGCAGCATAATGATGATTACTTGAGGTGTGGGTTATTAATTGTGCCACTGCAAATCAGGATTCAAAGTTCATGTGTGTTATATGTCGGGAAGTACTGGCAAATGAAAGTTTAAAACCCTCAAAGCTTCAAGGACATTTGAAGACTAAACATGGTGAGTTCGAGGACAAGCCTCCATTTTCTTCACCGGATGCAGTGAGATTTTAAATCATCAGCTGAAGTCACTATCAGAAATATAACATTGAATAACAAAGCAAGTGAGATCGTGAGGACCGAGCAGGCTCACCTGTCAGGTTAAAGGTAAGTGAAAATGGTGGGTCGCGAAGGTCGGCCAGCGTGGGTCGCAAAGGCTGGCCGGTGTGAGACGCAAGGGTTGGCCGCCGTGGGTCCCGAAGGATGGCAGGTGGGTAAAAATGGGCCCTGGGGAAAAATGGTTTGAAAAACGCTGGTTTGCCCTGACATTGGTATTCAATAGATTGTCTGATGAGTGTGTCATGCGAGAGTACCTTTAAGAAATGGGTGTTTATAAATGGGTATTTAAGAAATGTACCTTTAAGAAATGGGTGTGGATATAAATATCTGTAGTGAGAGTACCTTTAAGAAATGGGTGTTTATTACCGCAGTGATGTCAGAGAGTGGGTGGAGCTGGGTCTGTCAGCTTTTTACTTTCGTTTTAGGCTGTTGGCTGCAGGGCGTGTTTTAGTTTCGTTTTCAGAGCTAGTTTCGTTTGCAGCTACAGATAGCTGCAGTCACAGCCAGAAGGTGTATGAATCTCTCTCTGTAATCTAAAGACTGTAAATCGATCCTGGTGATTTAAAACTAATAACAGTAGTGACTTTAACCTGATCTGCTTCTGGTAAAAGGTGTTTTAAGTCTTATGGATGTCAAAAGGAAAGCTTAAAGCATTACTTAGTGTTGTATTCGTTGGGGGGTTGTATTTGAATTAATGGTTGCTAAGATGTTCGCTGTTTGTTTCAAAAAGGTTAACTCGAGTTCATAGAATAAACATTGTTTTGCTTTAAAAAATACTTTTCCATTTCTGCTGTACCACACCTGTAGAGTGGGCCGTGTGCTCCCCATACCACAATCTAGTAAAAGTTGTGGGTCAGGTGAACTCCATGATACACTTTGGGGTTCCCTAAACCCTGGCCCATAACAAGTGCAAGACGAAAAGCTTCGACAAAATGCCTTTTTTTTAGCAATACTTGAAAACTAAAGGAGTAAAAGGTATGGGTGCGAAGATGGGGAATTGAGAAGAATGTACAAGGACTTTGAAAATGTTGTGTCCCACCTACAGGGCATGATTCTCTGTCAGTGTCCAAAACTGCATCATATTGGGGGGCAGTACGAGTCGGGCACTGTATAGTTTTATCAAGGCGTTCCAAGTGCACTGATGCTGCAATATGACTTAGTTCTGTAGGAGAATCATTCCGCTCCAAAATGTTAACTCTGTTTCTCTTTCCACACGTGCTGACAGACCGATTGAGTTTATCCAGCATTTTCTGTTTTTATCAACTCAATCTTCCACTCTCTATTGCTGCCCTGAGGGAGTTCAGCGAGTTTGGTAGTCAATCTGCAATGATCTCTAGTCTAGTTCCTTTTTCATTGCACTTACCTCCGTGGTATGAGAATATACTGATGATGCATGTTTCCTCCCAACATGTTGCAACTTCCACTTTGCTGCACAGACCTTCTGCTGCCAGGTAGCTTCCCTGTAGCTTCCCCCAATGCAATTGTTCTTCCCAGTTTAATGTCAACCATTGTTAACACCGATACAGTGGCCTGCATGGCCTCCTTCTGTACTGTATCAATCAATGATTCTATACAATTGCTTGGCTAGCCATATCTAAGCAGGCTCAATCTGCCAAATGGTTTAACCTGACCCTGCAAGAACTCTGTCACCTGAGTTCTTATTTACTAAAGATTCAAAGTAGTTGTTCAGTTATCATTGTGTACCCGTTGTTCTGTTGAGTAGTGGTGATGAACTGCCTTCTTGACCCGCTGCAGTCCCTGAGGCGTAGGTGCACCCACGGTGCTGTTAGGGACGAAGTTCCAGAATTTTGACCCAGCGACAGTGAAGCGACGGCGATATATTTCCAAATCAGGATGGTTGCTTCTAGCTGTGTTGATATCATTCACTGAAAGTTGGGCTAATTTGCGTAAAACTGGCTTGCAAAGGGGGCAGCACGGTGGTGCAGTGGTTAGCACTGCTGCCTCACGGCACCGAGGACCCGGGTTCGATCCCGGGTCACTGTGTGGAGTTTGCACATTCTCCCCATTTCTGTGAGGGCTTCACCCTCACAACCCAAAGGCATGCAGGCTAGGTGGATTGTCCACGCTAAATTGCCTCTTAATTGGAAGAAAATAACTGGGTACTCTAAACTTATATTTGAAATAAACTGGCTTGCAACATAGCGTTCATTCTATCTAACCACAGCCCTAGACCTCTGGTTTAAGCTAAGATAGTGTCAGGGCCAAGTAACGGTTCTCATTTCGCACCATGATCTCAATGTAACACGGGGAGACCCAATGCATAGGGAATAATAAAAAGTAGATGGAATTGGGCCCCAAAAGACTGTTCATTGCACAAACCCTCTACAACTTTGTGCGCTCTGCGTTCTTGTTTGAAGGTGATTGGATGCCAGCTAAAGCCTGTGTCACATTGGGGCAGACTGGCAGTGAAATATCAGCATTCAAGTCAGTTTCACAATGTAACACAGGCCACTATCTTGGACAATTGAGGTTTATGTACCTGCTTCGTAAGAAACGCAGCTTCATGGGTATGAAGTGGCGAGTACCAGAATATCTGATTTTCAAATGTATGCAGTCTATTCCTGGTCTCCATTCATTACCTATAGAATTTACAGTGCAGAAGGAGGCCATTCGGCCCATCGAGTCTGCACCGGCCTTTGGAAAGAGCACCCCACTTAAGCCCACATCTCCACCCTATCCCCACCTAACCTTTTGGACACTAAGGGCAATTTAGAATGGCCAATCCATCTCACCTGCACATCTTTGGACTGTGGGAGGAAACTGGAGCACCCGGAGGAAACCCACGCAGACATGGGGAGAAAGTGCAAACTCCACACAGACAGTCACCAAAGGCCAGAATTGAACCTGGGACCCTGGAGCTGTGAGGCAGCAGTGCTAACCACTGCCACCGTGCTGCTCAAATGTACTAAAATGCTTCCTTCTATGTAGGCAAATGCTGGCTGTTATGTGCACAAGCAGGCAGTCTGACAATGTACTTCCTGACCAGGCATGCGGGTAAGGTGAGGTAGTAAAGACATCAGGTGATGTCTGTAGAGGGCAGCGAGGTGGCACAGTAGTTAGCACTGCTGTCTCACGGCGCTGAGGTCCCAGGTTCAATCTCTGTCCTGGGTCACTGTTCATGTGGACTTTGCATATTCTCCCCGTGTTTGCGTGGGTTTTGCACCCACAACCCAAAGATGTGCAGGGTAGGTGGATTGGCCACACTAGGGTCACTAGGTAGGGTCGGATCGAGTCTACAGGATTCTTAAGTGGGAGGGGGAGCAACCAGAAGTCGTGGTGCACATTGGCACCAACAACGTATCTAAGCACAGAGATGAGGATCTAAAAAGTGATTTTAGGGAGTTAGGTTAGAAGCTAAAGAGCAGGACGAGCAGAGTATTAATCTCAGGATTGCTACCGGTGCCACGTACAAGTGAGGTAAGGAACAGAGAGGGAATGTAACTGAACACGTGGCTTCAGGGCTGGTGCAGGAGAGAAGGCTTCAGATATGTAGATCATTGGGATAGCTGCTGGGGAAGGTGGGACCTGTACATGAAGGACAGATTGCACCTAAACTGGAGGGGCACCAATATCCTGGGTCGGAGGTTTGCGAGAGCTCTTCGGGAGGGTTTAAACTAGTTTGGCAGGGGGATGGGAACCAGAGCTGTGGAACAGAGGATAGGGTAGCTGTTGAACAGGCAAAAATAGTATGCAGCAAGTCTGTGAGGATGGATGGACAGTTGATAGGGCAAAGTTGCACTCAGTGGGATGGGTTAAAGTGTGTCTGTTTCAATGCAAGGAGTGTCAGGAATAAAGGAGATGATCTTAGAGCGTGGATCAGTACTTGGAACTACGATGTTGTGGCCATTCCGGAGACATGGATTTCACAGGGGCAGGAATGGCTGATGAATTTGTCTCACACTCCATCCAAGGCCATTATATCTTTTCGGGAGAGTGACATGCAGAATACCCCAGACGGAGCTAACCAGAGCTCTGTGCAGCTGTAACATCTCCTTTTTATTCCATCAATAATATGACCTGTTGTTTTATGCAAATACTTGCCTTGGGATATGGGGAAACACTATATAATGGAGTGGGTTTGGAAACACAGGAAACGTATTGCTGTGTGCAAACTAAGATGAAGATGCAGCATGACTAATCTTGCATGCCGTTTTTTTTGTAGCCAATTGTAGATAAACTCTTCAGCTCGCCAAGTAACTCTGCACTTGGATCCTATTTGTGAATTGTAAATACATCAAAAGATCGAACAGATCTTTGTACCATAAACGTCCTTAATCATCTCTTCAGTAATCTAATCGAGAACATCTGACCAACACTATCCCTTGTACAGAGGTTGTCAGATAAAGAAATTGCTTTGTAGGGTGAAGTTCAGTGACAATTTAATTCCTATAATGTAGTTATTGTAATCCCAAGGTGCCTCTTCACAAGGCACGTTCACTGAAAATTTGACACTAAATCACTTACACATATTAGCACATGTGTTGAAACACCTGATCAGAGTTCGGTTTTATCGAGTAGAGAGGTTTTTTTTATTTGGAATACTCAATTCTTTTTTCCCAATTAAGGGGCAATTTAGCGTGGCCAGTCCACTTACACATCTTTGGGTTGTGGGGGTGAGACTCACACAGACTCGGGGAGAATGTGCAAACTCCACACGGACAGTGACCCGGGTATGGGATTGAACCCAGGTCCTCGGTGCCGTGAGGCAGCAGTGCTAACCACTGCGCCACTGTTCCGCGCAAGAAGTTTTTTAAAAAAAAGTGTGTATTAAGGTTTTCAAACAACGGGTCAAAACTACAAAATAAATATTTTTTAAAAATTCATTTGCAGGATGTGGGTGTCACTGGTTAGGCCAGCATTTCCCGTACCAGCCTCCCCGAGCAGGCGCCGGAATGTGGTGACTAGGGGCTTTTCACAGTAACTTCATTTGAAGCCTACTTGTGACAATAAGCGATTTTCATTTCATTTCATTTTCATTTCATTTCATTTATTGCCCATCCCTAGTTGCCCTTCAGAAGGTGGTTGTGAGCTGCCTTCATTAACCTGTAATGTAGGTCCATGAGGTGTAGGTACACCCACTGTGCTGTTAGGGAGGGAGTTATATATTGCAGCAAGCAAAGAAAAACGGTTCTACATACATGAATACAGAGGGGAACAGCAGGGTAACTGCCTCAATAAAGTCATTAGACATTGCTAGATGTCTCTCTCAGCCCCATCAGAGATCAAGGGAGATGCAGGATGAAGCCATGAAAACATGGTAAAATGGTGCACACCCTCCATCACAGGGTCTGCTTACGATTGCCACAAGAGTTCAGGATAAATTTTCCGTCCTGTCTTCGGATGCGCACCTATATTTGCGCCCAACTCCAGCAGCATCAGGCATTAATGACCCACCACTGTCTCCTCTCTTTGGACCTTCTGCAACCATGCAGGGACCAATCACTGATTCTTCATATCCACCCTTACAAAAAAACAAACAAACAAAGAAAGCCCCGATCTAAAGGGGAGTTACATATATATACCACACAACGCAACTTAACCCCAGTCTCAGGCCTGGTACAGAACCAACATTCCATACATTTGGACAGAGAGGCCAGGCAACGACATGTCTGGATTATGATCAATGCCTTCAGGGCTTCCCAGGAAAAAGAGGAAGGCGAGCTAGAGGTGCCAGAAGTAGATCACAAAGAATCAGGATCCAACCATGCTCCATATTTCCCCGGCGCACACCAACCGCAGCTGAATGAAGACGAGAACAAGCCGTACATCAAACTAACAGACTTCTAGATCTCTGTTCTCTCCCTTCCTTGCTTCTTAAGTAGTGGGGTTACGGACTTCCGGGTGCGGCGATGACCAGCTGAGTCGCACGTTTCGGCAGCTCCCGGTGGAACGGACTTTTGGGCTCTTGATAGGAGCCCCAACGGCAATTTTAACGGCTAAAAACACCGTGCGGTAAACCAGAAGGGAATTCCCCCTGGACACGGATGGAAAAATAAGAGGAAAGTGGCCGGATTGCAGCGGATCCTTTGGAACAGCGGCAAGGGAGGCAAGCAAAAACCAAGATGGCGTCGGAAGGTGGCAGTTTCACATGGGGCCCTGAACAACAAGAGTTCTTGAAATGCTGCGTGGAAGAGATAAAAAAGGAAATGAAGAAAGAGCTGTTGGCCCCGATACTACAGGCGATTGAAGGGCTAAAGGAGGAACAAAAGACCCAGGAGCGGGAGCTTCGGGTCGTGAAGGCGAAGGCAGCCGAGAATGAGGACGATATACAGGGCCTGGTGGTGAAGACGGAGATACAGGAGGCACATCAGAAACGATGTGTGGAGAGGTTGGAGGCACTGGAAAACAACGCAAGGAGGAACAACCTGAGGATTCTTGGTCTTCCTGAAGGTGTGGAGGGTGCGGACGTCGGGGCATATGTGAGCACGATGCTGCACTCGTTAATGGGAGCGGAGGCCCCGGCGGGTCCGTTGGAGGTGGAGGGAGCATACCGAGTTATGGCGCGAGGACCGAGAGCAGGAGAAACTCCCAGAGCCATAGTGGTGAGATTCCTCCGTTTTAAGGATAGAGAAATGGTCCTTAGATGGGCGAAGAAAACCCGGAGCAGTAAATGGGAGAACGCGGTGATCCGCGTTTATCAAGACTGGAGTGCGGAGGTGGCGAGAAGGAGGGCGAGCTTTAATCGGGCCAAGGCGGTGCTTCATAAAAGGAAGATAAAATTTGGAATGCTGCAACCGGCAAGACTGTGGGTCACATATCAAGGGAGGCACCACTACTTTGAGACGGCGGATGAAGCGTGGACTTTTATTGTAGAAGAAAAACTGGAATGAGTGGATTATTAAAAAGAACGTTTGGACAAAGTGGTGGGGCGAATGGGGGGGACGAAGAGGGGTTTTATGTTCTAATCCTGCGGTGTGGTAACTTTTCTCTCTCCCACAGGGGGTGATGGGGGGAGGTGGGGAGGGAGAGGAGATGGGGCGTTGGCCATGGGGGGGCGGGGCCAAGGGAGAAGCGCGGGCTTGGCTCCCGCGCTATGATAATTATGGCGGGAATAGAGAAGCAGGAAGGAGGGGGCGTCGCACGGTGCGAGCCGTGGTCACGGGGGGAAGCCGAGGTCAGCCAGAGTTTGCTGACTTCTGGGAGCAACATGGGGGGAGTAATTACGCTAGCGGGGGGTCTAGCGGGGGGGGGAGGAGGGGGGAATTACTGGGTTGCTGCTGCTGGGGAAAGGGGGGAGCGGGTACGGGAGAGGATGGGCGGGGGGGCACCGCCTGGGGGAGATACAGCTGCGTGGGAACTGGGTGAGAAGCTGGAAAAAGATGATGGCTAATCGGCAAGGGGGGGGGGGGGGATGGGAAGCCCCCCAACTCGGCTGATCACGTGGAACGTGAGAGGGCTCAACGGGCCGATAAAGAGGGCACGGGTACTCGCACACCTTAAGAAACTTAAAGCAGATGTGGTTATGTTACAGGAAACGCACCTGAAACTGATAGACCAGGTTAGGCTGCGCAAAGGATGGGTGGGGCAGGTGTTCCATTCGGGGCTAGATGCGAAAAACAGGGGGGTGGCTATATTAGTGGGGAAGCGGGTAATGTTCGAGGCAAAGACTATAGTGGCGGATAACGGGGGCACATACGTGATGGTGAGTGGCAAACTACAGGGAGAGACGGTGGTTTTGGTAAACGTGTATGCCCCGAACTGGGATGATGCCAATTTTATGAGGCGGATGCTAGGACGCATTCCGGACCTGGAGACGGGAAAGCTGATAATGGGGGGAGACTTTAACACGGTGTTGGAACCAGGGCTGGATAGGTCGAAGTCCAGGACTGGAAGGAGGCCGGCAGCAGCCAAGGTGCTTAAAGATTTTATGGAGCAGATGGGAGGTGTGGACCCGTGGAGATTCAGTAGACCTAGGAGTAAGGAGTTCTCGTTTTTCTCCTATGTCCATAAAGTCTATTCGCGCATAGACTTTTTCGTGCTGGGTAGGGCACTGATCCCGAAGGTGAGGGGAACGGAGTATACGGCTATAGCCATTTCGGATCACGCCCCACACTGGGTGGACTTGGAGATAGGGGAGGAAACAGGAGGGCGCCCACCCTGGAGAATGGACATGGGACTAATGGCGGATGAGGGGGTGTGTCTAAGGGTGAGGGGATGTATTGAAAAGTACTTGGAACTCAATGACAATGGGGAGGTCCAGGTGGGAGTGGTCTGGGAGGCGTTGAAGGCGGTGGTTAGGGGGGAGCTGATATCAATAAGGGCACATAAAGGGAAGCAGGAGAGTAAGGAACGGGAGCGGTTGCTGCAAGAACTTTTGAGGGTGGACAGACAATATGCGGAAGCACCGGAGGAGGGATTGTACAGGGAAAGGCAAAGGCTGCATGTGGAATTTGACTTGCTGACTACAGGCACTGCAGAGGCACAATGGAGGAAGGCACAGGGTGTACAGTATGAATATGGGGAGAAGGCGAGCAGGTTGCTGGCACACCAATTGAGGAAAAGGGGAGCAGCGAGGGAAATAGGGGGAGTGAGGGACGAGGAAGGAGAGATGGAGCGGGGAGCGGAGAGAGTGAATGAAGTGTTCAAGACATTTTATAAAAAATTATATGAAGCTCAACCCCCGGATGGGAGGGAGAGAATGATGGACTTTTTAGATCGGCTGGAAATTCCCAAGGTGAAAGAGCAGGAAAGGGTGGGACTGGGAGCACAGATCGAGGTAGAAGAAGTGGTGAAAGGAATTAGGAGCATGCAGACGGGAAAGGCCCCGGGACCGGACGGATTCCCAGTCGAATTTTATAGAAAATATTTGGACTTGCTCGCCCCGGTACTGACGAGGACCTTTAATGAGGCAAAGGAAAGGGGACAACTGCCCCCGACTCTGTCTGAAGCAACGATATCGCTTCTCTTAAAGAAGGAAAAGGACCCGCTACAATGCGGGTCCTACAGACCAATTTCCCTCCTAAATGTGGATGCCAAGGTCCTGGCCAAGGTAATGGCAATGAGAATAGAGGAATGTGTCCCGGGGGTGGTTCACGAGGACCAAACTGGGTTTGTGAAGGGGAGACAGCTGAACACGAATATACGGAGGCTGTTAGGGGTAATGATGATGGCCCCACCAGAGGGTGAAACGGAGATAGTAGTGGCGATGGATGCCGAGAAAGCATTTGATAGAGTGGAATGGGATTATTTGTGGGAGGTGTTGAGGAGATTTGGTTTTGGAGAGGGGTATGTTAGATGGGTGCAGCTATTGTATAGGGCCCCAGTGGCGAGTGTGGTCACGAATGGACGGGGATCGGCATATTTTCGGCTCCATAGAGGGACAAGGCAGGGATGCCCTCTGTCCCCATTACTGTTTGCACTGGCGATTGAGCCCCTGGCGATAGCGCTGAGGGGTTCCAAGAAGTGGAGGGGAGTACTTGGGGGAGGAGAAGAACACCGGGTATCTTTGTATGCGGACGATTTGCTACTATATGTGGCGGATCCGGCGGAGGGGATGCCAGAAATAATGCGGATACTTGGGGAGTTTGGGGATTTTTCAGGGTATAAATTGAACATGGGGAAGAGTGAGCTGTTTGTGGTGCATCCTGGGGAGCAGAGTAGAGAAATAGAGGACCTACCGTTGAGGAAGGTAACAAGAGACTTTCGTTACCTGGGGATCCAGATAGCTAAGAATTGGGGCACACTGCACAGGTTAAATTTAACGCGGTTGGTGGAACAGATGGAGGAAGATTTTAAGAGATGGGATATGGTAGCCCTGTCAATGGCAGGGAGGGTGCAGGCGGTTAAGATGGTGGTCCTCCCGAGATTCCTCTTTGTGTTTCAGTGCCTCCCGGTGGTGATCACGAAGGCTTTTTTAAAAGGATTGAAAAGAGCATCATGGGTTTTGTTTGGGCCGGGAAGACCCCGAGAGTGAGGAAGGGATTCTTACAGCGTAGCAGGGATAGGGGGGGGCTGGCACTACCGAGCCTAAGTGAGTACTATTGGGCCGCTAATATTTCAATGGTGAGTAAGTGGATGGGAGAGGAGGAGGGAGCGGCGTGGAAGAGATTAGAGAGGGCGTCCTGTAGGGGGACTAGCCTGCAGGCTATGGTGACAGCCCCATTGCCGTTCTCACCGAGGAACTACACCACAAGCCCGGTGGTGGTAGCTACACTGAAGATTTGGGGACAGTGGAGACGGCATAGGGGAAAGACTGGAGCTTTGGGGGGGTCCCCGATAAGAAACAACCATAGGTTTGCCCCGGGGGGAATGGATGGGGGATATGGAATGTGGCAAAGAGCAGGAATAACGCAACTGAAAGATCTATTTGTGGATGGGAAGTTTGCGAGTCTGGGAGCGCTGACCGAGAAATATGGGTTGCCCCAAGGGAATGCATTCAGGTATATGCAACTGAGGGCTTTTGCGAGGCAACAGGTGAGGGATTTTCCGCAGCTCCCGACACAAGAGGTGCAGGACAGAGTGATCTCAAAGACATGGGTGGGGGATGGTAAGGTGTCAGATATATATAGGGAAATGAGGGACGAAGGGGAGACTATGGTAGATGAACTAAAAGGGAAATGGGAAGAAGAGCTGGGGGAGGAGATCGAGGAGGGGCTGTGGGCGGATGCCCTAAGTAGGGTAAACTCGTCGTCCTCGTGTGCCAGGCTAAGCCTGATTCAGTTTAAGGTATTACACAGGGCGCATATGACTGGAGCGCGGCTCAGTAAATTTTTTGGGGTGGAGGATAGGTGTGCGAGGTGCTCGAGAAGCCCAACGAATCATACCCATATGTTTTGGTCATGCCCGGCACTACGGGGGTTTTGGATGGGGGTGGCAAAGGTGCTTTCAAAAGTAGTGGGGGTCCGGGTCGAACCAAGCTGGGGGTTGGCTATATTTGGGGTAGCACAAGAGCCGGGAGTGCAGGAGGCGAGAGAGGCCGATGTTTTGGCCTTTGCGTCCCTAGTAGCCCGGCGCAGGGATATTGCTAATGTGGAAGGAAGCCAAGCCCCCGGGGGTGGAGACCTGGATAAATGACATGGCAGGGTTCATAAAGCTAGAGCGGATTAAGTTCGTCCTAAGGGGGTCGGCTCAAGGGTTCACCAGGCGGTGGCAACCGTTCGTCGAATACCTTGCGGATAGATAGATGGAAGGGGAAAAAGAAGGCAGCAGCAGCAGCCCAGGATTTGGGGGAGGGGGGGGGGGGGGGGGAGGGGTGGGGGGGGGGGGTGGGCGGGGGGGGGTGTAACTTGTGACAAGGCAGTTGCCAATTAGGGCTAGTTTTCATTTTTGTTATTTAATATTTATTTATTTTTTTTTTTGTTTGTTTTTTGCTTATATAAAATAGGTCATTGTTATTTGTGCTGTTATAATATTGTGTAAAGGATGCACAATGTACTGTGTTGGTTGACCAAAAATTTTCAATAAAATATTTATTAAAAAAAAAAGTAGTGGGGTTACATTTGCAGGAATTTTTCCAGAATCTATAGAATTGTGAGAGGTAGCCATGAACGGGTTATAGAATCCCTACAGTACAGAAGGAGGCCATTTGGCCCATCGAGTTAGCACCGACCCTTGGCAAGAGCACCCTACTGAAGCCCATGCTTCCATCCTATCCCAGTGACCCCACCTAACCTTTTGGACACTAAGGGGCAATTTAGCATGGCCAATCCACCTTACCTGCACATCTTTGGATTGTGGGAGGAATCCGGAGCACCCGGAGGAAACCCACGCAGACATGGGGAGAAAGTGCAAACTCCACACGCAGTCACCCGAGGCTGGAATTGAACCCGGGATCCTGGAGCTGTGAGGGAGCAGTGCTAATCACCGTGCCGTCTCTATCTTTCCAGCCACATCCTTCAGCACTCTGGGGTGAAGCTCATCTGGTCTGGGGATTTATCAACTTTCAATCCAGTTAACTTTTCAAGCACCAGCTCTTGGTTGGGACTAATTTCTTTCAGTTCCTCAGTTTTGCATGCCCTTTGGTCACCGAGTATTTCTGGGAGATTTTATATACCCTCTTCTGCGAAGCAAGATGCAAAGTAATTGTTTAGTTTCTCTGCCATTTCCATGTCCTCCACTGTAAATTCTCTTGTCCCCATCTGTAATGGGCCCACATCTTTCTTAGCTAATCTTTTTCTTTTCACATACCGAAAGACGCTTTTACAGTCCGTCTTTTTGCCCCTCACTCGTTTGTGTTCTCTTTTTCCTGAATCAGTTTCTTGCTCTTCCTTTGCTGGCTCCTAAATTGTTCCCAGTCCTCTGGGTTTACCACTTTTTCTGGCATATGAACCACTTCCTTTGGTCCATAATGTAATCTTTAAATTCTTTCGTGAACTGGCGTTGATTTACTTTTCTCTTTGGGTTTTTTTCTTTCGCGTCCCTGAGAGGAATATATGTCTGCTGTCGGTCGACCTTGTTGCATTTCAAATACTAGCCCGTGCAGATCTTATCATCTTAATTTTCTCAATCCAGCGGAGCTGACTTGCAGCATTTATTGTGCGTCCCTCCTTGGGCTGTGGGCACTGAGTCAATAATGGTGTGTGTCAGTGAAAGTCACATCAGCCAGACTGGTTAGTGGTGGCCAGGATTTTAATGTATCAGTCAGGTTTTTACAATAATCCAGCATTTTTCATGTTCTTGTTTATCTGCTCCCAAATTTAAAAAAAAAAAAATGTTATTAAGAGGCAATTTAACATGGCCAATTCACCTACCCGGCACATCTTTTTGGGTTCTGGGGGTGAGACCCACGCCGACACTGGGAGAATGTGCAGACTCCGCACGGACAGTGACCCGGGGCCAGGATCGAACCGGGGTCCTTGGTGCCGTGAGGCAGCAGTGCTAACCGCCGTGCCACTGTACGGGCCCCCCCCCCCCCCAAACTCACAAATGACCAACTTTACTGAATATCCTTTTTCAAACCGTGGCATTTCTTTCCTCTGCGTTGTTAAGGAATTTAGCACGCAAAGTACTGTGAAGGCACGCAATTAATAAAATTTACATGGTGCAAGTGGGCCAACGTGTCTGACTTTCTTTCACATGAATAGCAATCTGAATGCCAAATTGCCACCCTGTTCTCATCTTCTTTCCTTCACCCCTCCATATACCTCGTAATGTTAACTGGCCTTTGCTTCAGTCACATTCCAAGGCCTTGCAACCCTCTGTTTTATTCTATCAAAAAATAGATTTCTGCTGCTGCTGTGTGCCGAATCCTTTGCATTGAACCTTTCGTCTATGTTCCCTCATTTTAGATCCCTCAATCAGTGGAAACTGTCTTGATCTGTGTACTCTGTTCCATCCCTGCTTAATTTTAAACGTCTCAAATTAAATCACCGTGTAATCCTCTCAGCTCTATCAAAAGAGCTCCAGTTTATTGTCCCTTGACATTCCATTTTGGGTTCAGCGCAGGTTTCTCTGGGGTGAGAGTGTTACAGTTACAACTGATGGTCGATCTTTTCGTAGCCTTTGATCAGAGAGTTTTCTTTCAAGTTACCATGCCTGCTGTGACCCGCTTGATTTTAAATGAAGACGATTGTGTTTGTTAACCAGGACAGATTTCTTCAATCTGCCTTTGTTACTGCAGCCTTTAATACACTGATCTGATTCAAAACTTTCCCCAGTGACAGCTTAGTACAGATCGAGTATCCTTTTATTCACAAATCCAGCACTGAACACATACACAAACTGCACTTTGAACCTCACAGTCCAGTTGTTTGTCCTGTTTAACTTGCATTCACCAAAAAAAAGCCTCAAAAAGAAACTTAATACAGGTACCCTGTATTTATTATTCAGTGATACATCTTACTTTTCTAACCAGTTTAGTTACTTGCTGGCCTCAGCCATTGTAATGTAAATTTATATGCAGTACCCCAAAACTAAAATGATCTGAAATCCAAAATGCGATTAGCCCCGAGGGCTTCTGACGAAGCATATGTACTAGACCTGTAGAAAGAACGAGAGAACGTTTTCATGAGCTTTGGACATACAAAAGTACTTTGGAGTAGTGTCGTGGCTGTTGTGATGTCGGGAGATGCAGCAGCCATTTTATGCACAGCAGGATTCCACAAACAGCAATGTGCTTAAATGCTTTATTGATGGGCTACATATTGAGCAGAGTACTTCGGAGAACGAACTGCTGCTCTTTGAATGGAGGCATGGCATCTTTTACATACACCTGAGAGGGCAGGCCGGTCCCAACAAAGACAGCACTTCCATCTACGCACTGCTTCCTCCAATACTGCCCTAGATTATCGGCGTGGGTGGGAACTACAACCTTACCACTCAAGTCGAAAATATTGCCATTGAGCCAAGGAGACACTGTTCGATGCTACACATTGACTCCCTAAGTGGGTCTCTGATGCACGATCAATAATTCCCGAAGCGAGATTGTAGGACAATTGAAGGCTTTATTGAACTAGATGTTTCCCCCAGCAGCGCAGGTACAGAATGCAGCAGCTGGGGAAACACAGACTTTTATACTCCGCCTTTCTGGGCGGAACCAGCAGGCAGGCTCCACCAATGATCTTACAGTATCAGGTGCCTCCAACACCAATGATCTTACAGTATCAGGTACCTCCAATCTAGGTCCCGTAATACCCCTAATACAAACTACCATATTCACCCCCTGTTTAAAAAAAAGTCCGGCCGGGGTGGTGGTCTTGCGTTGTACAGTGGTGGAGGTTATGGCAGTACCCGTCGATGGTACAGTGTTTTGCCTTTTTACATGTCTCACAAATTATTTACAGGTATTTATTTACAGATACATTTCATAATGAAGCTATTAGTCGATCGGGGGCCCTGGTCGTCCTCTGTGATTGTCGCAGTCTCGGCGGTGATGCAGGTGCCGGATCGGGCATCCGTGACCCCGGGAGCGTGGCTTCTTCAGCTTCGTCGCCCCTAGGTGGGACCAGTGGAAGGACCGATCCTCCAGGGAAAGGGGCAGCAGTGGGTGCGCCGGTGGGAGGGTGGGTGGAGATCTAGCCGGCACCAGGTCCCGGAGGGAGACCGTATCCTGTCGGCCATTGGGGTACGTCACATAGGCGTACTGAGGGTTTGCATGAAGGAGGTGTACCCCCTCGACCAACGGGTCCAACTTGTGCGCCCGCATGTGTTTGCGGAGCAGAATGGGTCCAGGAGCTGCCAGCCAGGTTGGGAGCGAGGTCCCGGGGGACTTCCTAGGGAAGACGAGGAGACGTTGATGAGGTGTTTCGTTGGTCGTGGTACACGGTAGTGATCGAATGGAGTGGAGTGCATTGGGGAGGACCTCCTGCCAGCAGGAGACCGGGAGATTCCTGGAGCGTAGGGCCAGTAGGACGGTCTTCCAGAATGTTCCGTTCTCCCTCTCCACCTGCCCGTTTTCCCGGGGGTTGTAGCCAGTCGTCCTGCTTGAGGCAATGCCCTTGCTGAGCAGGAATTGATGCAGCTCGTCGCTCCTGAAGAAGGACCCCCTATCGCTGTGGACGTAGGCAGGGAAACCGAACAGGGTAAAGATGCTGTGGAGGGCCTTAATGACGGTGACAGCGGTCATAGAAAAATACAGCACAGAACAGGCCCTTCGGCCCACTATGTTGTGCCGAACTTTTGTCCTAGATTAAGAACAAATTAATCTACACCCCATCATTCTACCATAATCCATGTACCTATCCAATAGCCGCTTGAAGGTCCCTAATGTTTCCGACTCTACTACTTCCACAGGCTGTGCATTCCGTGCCCCCACTACTCTCTGGGTAAAGAACCTACCTCTGGCATCCCCCCTATATCTTCCACCATTCACCTTAAATTTATGTCCCCTTGAAATGGTTTGTTCTACCCGGGGAAAAGTCTCTGACTGTCTACTCTATCTATTCCCCTGATCATCTTCTAAACCTCTATCAAGTCACCCCTCATCCTTCTCCGTTCTAATGAGAAAAGGCCTAGCACCCTCAACCTTTCCTCGTAAGACCTACTCTCCATTCCAGGCAAAATTCTTGTAAATCTCCTTTGCACCTTTTCCAAAGTTTCCACAACAACAAAGTATCACAGCGCACCAGGCTGATAATTAATAACACGATATTCAGCAGGTCTGACAGCATCTGTGGAGAGAGAAACAGGGATAACATTTTGAGTGCTTACGACTTTTCTTCAGACCTGACCCCCTTCCACAACTCTTGTTCCAGTACTTTGATGACTGCATTGGTGTCACTTCCTGCATACCAGAACTGGTAATATTCATCAAATTTGTTTCCTCTCATCTTCGCATGGTCCACCTCTGATACTTTCCTTGTCCCCTTTGACTTCCATCTCCCATTTCTGGCAATAGTCTACCAATATTCATCACAAGCCCACTGACTCCCTCAGCTACCTCAACTATACCTCCTCACACCCTGCTTCCTGCAAGGATTCCATCCCAGTCTCATCTGTTCCGATGGTGCCACCTTTCACAATAGCACTTCTGACAGGTCTTCCTTTATCCCAAGCCGAGGTCTATCGCCACCGTGGTTGACAGGGCCCTAAACTGTGGCTGACCCATTTCCTGCACTTCTGCCCTTACCCTCCCTTACCCTACCCTACCCCTCCCTCCCTCCCTCCCAAAACCATGATAGGGTTCTCTTTGTCTCACTTTCCACCCCACCAGCCTCCAGATTCAAAAGATCATCCTCCGCCACTCCAGCATGACGCTACCGCCAAACACATCAGCCCCTCACAGCATTCATAGGGACAGTTCCTTCCGTGACACCCCCAACATCTCATCCCCTTCCCATGCAATCACAGGATGCCCTTTTACCGTCTCCCTCCTCACCATCCAAGCTCCCAAACAGGTGAAGTAATGATTCATTTATACTTATTTCAATTTAGTTAATGCATTCAGAGCTCCGAAGTAGTGTCATATAAACCAGAGGCATTAATTATGTTCCTCCAGGGAATCAGTGACTGCTGGGAGACAAGGTTCCCACCATGTTCTACACTGGTGAAGGTAATGGTTCCTCTGCAGTAGCGCAGATTCGGGACAACAGCACCAATGGTAGCTCAGCTAGGAAGGTTGGGGTGAAACCGAAAATGAAAGGCATAAAATTAGTAAGCGAATGTGGAAAGCACAGAAAACAAAAGCTAGAAAACCGAGAAGGAAGGCCAAGAAAGCAGAAGCCACCAGAGATTACAGAGAGGAACAGATATCAAACGTGTTTCTGTGGCCGCAATTGGACTCCAGAACGGCATGTTACTTCCCCGGTGACGGGGTGATACGGAGCCGCTGCCGAATTCTGCAGATGGGGTGGTTGTTTAACAGCAAGGGGTTTGCGGTCCATATCGGTACCAATGACAGGCAGAGAGGGACGAGGTCCTGCAGGCAAATTTTAAGAAGCTAGGGAAGATATTAAAAATCTGGACCTCCTATGGAGCAACGCTCAGGATTATACTCCCAGGATGACACACGGGTGAGTGGAGGAGAGTTGACTGGAGAGATGGTGCAGGAAGGAGGGTTCTAGATTCCTAGGATACTGGGACTGAAGGGCAGCACAGTGGTTAGCACTGCTGCCTCAAGGCGCCGAGGTTCCAGGTTCGATCCCGGCTCTGGGCCACTGTCCGTGTGGAGTTTGCACATTCTCCCCGCGTTTGCGTGGGTTTCGCCCCCACAACCCAAAGATGTGTAGGGTAGGTGGATTGGCCGCGCTAAATTGCCCCTTAATTGGGAAAAATGAATTGGGTAATCTAAAAAAATTTTTTTAAAAGGATACTGGGACCGGTTTTTCGGGGAGTTGCAACACTTAAGCCAGACGAGATGTGCCTCAACAAAGGCGTGACCAAAATCTCAGCCGTGAGGTTTGCTAGTGCTGGTGAGTATTTAAACTAGCGCGGTAGGAGGCTGAGCATAAATTCAGAAGGGAGAGAAGCAAAACTGAAAATTGAAGACATAAAATTAGTAAGCATATGGGGAAGGCACAGGGAGCAAAGGTTAGAAAATAGGCTATAAAGAATCTGGTTTAATACTATACTGCACTGCAAGTAACCTAGAGAATAAGTCACATGACCCGAGGGCCGATAGATACTTGGAAATATGGTATCATAGCTTCCTGAAACCTGGCTTAGAGGGCAGGGATGGCAGATCAACATTCCTAGTTACAGGAAAGAGTGGGTGGGGGTTAAAGGAAGAGGGTTGGGGTGGGGTCATTGGATTATTCCTCGAAAAAAATTACAACTGCGAGGAAGGGTGATATGCTAGAAGGATCATCAAATGAAACCAAATGGGTTGAACTGGAGAACAACAAACGGGCAATCGCTCTACTGCTAATATAAACCCCCAGTAAGAGGGAGACAGACGACTAAATATACAGGCAAATTGCTGGGAAGTGCAGAAACAATAGGACAGTAAGGGGATTTCAACTACCTAATATTAATTGGGATAAAATCCATGTAAAATGTATAGTGGGCACAGAATTCTTCAAACCCATTCAGCACTGCATTTTAGCAAGTGTATAGCAAACCAATACATGTTGTCGGGACAGGGGATGGCGAACGGGAACTGGGAGTACTTGTCAATCAGGAAGTACGTGTTGCGGTCGGTGGAGGGGAGGAGCCCTTTGAAGTCCATGCTGAGGCGCTCAAAGGGATGGGAAGCCTTCACCAAGTGCGCTTTCTCTGGCCGGTAGAAGTGCGGCTTGCACTCTGCGCAGATTTGGCAGTTCCTTGTGACGGTCCTGACCTCCTCGATGGAGTAGGGCAGGTTGCGGGTTTTGATAAAATGGAAGAAACGAGTGACCTCCGGGTGGCAGAGGTCATCGCGAAGGGTCCGGAGTCGGTCCACTTGTGTGTCGACATGTGCCGATGGATAGGGCATCAGGAGGCTCGTTGAGCTTCCCGGGACGATACAAGATCTCGTATTCGTAGGTGGAGAGCTCGATCCTCCACCGTAAGATCTTATCGTTATTTATCTTGCTCCGCTGTAGATTATCGAACATGAAAGCTACTGACCGTCGGTCAGTGAGGAGCGTGAATCTCCTGCCGGCCAGGTAGTGCCTCCAATGCCACACAGCTTCTACAATGGCTTGGGCCTCCTTTTCAACAGAGGAATGGTGGATTTCGGAGGCATGGAGGGTGCGTGAGAAGAAGGCCACGGGCCTGCCCGCCTGGTTGAGGGTGGCCGCCAGAGCTACGTCGGATGCGTCGCTCTCGACCTGGAAGGGAAGGGGCTCATCGATTGCGTGCATCGTGGCCTTTGCGATGTCTGCCTTGATGCGGCTGAAGGCCTGGCGAGCCTCTGTCGACAGGAGGAAAGCCGTGGATTGGATTAGTGGGCGGGCCTTGTCTGCATAATTGGGGACCCACTGGGCGTAATATGAGAAAAACCCCAGGCAACGTTTCAGGGCCTTGGAGCAGTGGGGGAGGGGAAACTCCATGAGGGGGCGCATGCGTTCGGGGTCGGGGCCTATGACTCCATTGTGCACTACGTAGCCAAGGATGGCTAGACGATCGGTGCTGAATACGGATTTCTCCTTGTTATAGGTCAGGTTAAGGAGACTGGCGGTATGGAGGAATTTGCGGAGGTTGGTGTCATGGTCCTCCTGGTCGTGGCCGCAGATGGTGACTTTGTCGAGGTACGGAAACGTGGCCCGCAAACCGTACCGGTCAACCATTCGGTCCATCTCCTGTTGGAAGACCGAGGCCCCATTTGTGACACCGAAGGGAACCCTTAGGAAGTGGTAGAACCGCCCATCTGCTTCGAATGCAGTGTACCTGCGGTCGTCAGGGCGAATGGGGAGCTGGTGGTAGGCGGATTTGAGGTCCACCGTGGAAAAGACCTTGTATTGTGCAATCTGATTGACCAAATCAGATATGCGGGGGAGAGGGTACGCGTTGAGCTGCGTATATCTGTTGATGGTCTGGCTGTAATCGATGACTATCCTGTGCTTCTCCCTGGTCTTTACAACCACCACTTGAGCTCTCCAGGGGCTGTTGCTAGCCTCGATATACCTTCCTTCAGTAACGCTGGACTTCCGACCTGATGAACGTCTGGTCCTGGGCACTGTACCGTCTGCTCCTGGTGGCGACGGGTTTGCAATCGGGGGTGAGGTTTGCAAGCGGGGAAGGTGGATCGACCTTGAGGGTCGCGAGGCTGCAGACAGTGAGAGGGGGTATAGGGCTGCTGAATTTAAAAGTTAAGCTCTGGAGGTTACATTGGAAATCCAATCCCAGGAGTGTGGCAGCGCAGAGGTGAGGGAGGACGTAGAGTCGGAAATTGTTAAACTCTCTTCCCTGGACTGTGAGGTTAGCTATGCGGTACCCCTTGATCTCCACAGAGTGAGACCCGGAGGCCAGGGAGATTTTCTGGTTAACTGGGTGTATAGTGAGGGAGCAGCGCCTTACCGTATTGGCGTAAAGCTCTCCGTGCTCCCGGAGTCGATCAGGCAGGACGTCTTGTGTCCGTTGATGAGTACTGTCGTAAGAGCTCAGGGCCGAGACTGGTCCAGTTTCACCGAGGCGAGTCGTGGCAGAAGCTGATGGATCTCCTCGGGCGGTGTGCGGTCATCTGAATCGGGGTCTTGAGACTCCAGCCAAGATGGCGGCGTCCACGGGTCGCACATGGCCATGGGTGGGCAAGATGGCGGCGTCCATGAATTGCACGTGGCCTCGGGGGACAAGATGGCGGCGCCCGGGGTCTGCACGTGGCTCGTGGGGCCAAAGATGGCGGCGCCCACGGGCCGTACGTGGCCTGTGAGGAGGGGAATGGCGGCGGCCCCGGTTCGTCTGCGGAGACGGCGGCGACCGACCGGGCCTGGCATACCGCCACGAAATGCCCCTTCTTCCCACAGCCCTTGCAAGTTGCGGAACGGGCCGGGCAGCGTTGCCGGGGGTGCTTGGCTTGACAGCAAAAATAGCATCGGGGCCCCCCGGGGTTGCCTGGCAGCCGCGCGGCACAAGCTTGTGGGGGGTTGGGGCATGAGTCGAGATCGGCTGCGGGTGGGGTCCACGCTGCCCATGGGGATACCACGCGGTCAGGGACGTACGCTCGGGCGTTGCAGGAGGCTACGTCTAAGGAGCTTGCGAGTGCCCGTGCCTCCTTGAGACCCAGCGTCTCCTTTTCCAACAGCCGCTGGCGGATCTGCGAGGACAGCATACCTGCAACGAAGGCGTCCCGGATTAAAAGTTCTGTGTGGTCGTTAGCTGAAACTTGCGGACAGTCACAGTTCTACCAAATACTGGCAATGCGTGGTAGAATTCGTTTAGCGATTTCCCCCGGAATTTGTCGTCTGGTAGCGAGGAAATGTCGGGCGTAAACCTGATTTACTGGGCGAATGTAGTGTCCTTTTAACAGGGTCATCGCGGCCTCGAAACCGTCCGCATCCTCGATGAGCGTGTAGATTTCTGGGTTCACCCTTGAGTGGAGAACTTGCAGTTTCTGGTCCTCCATGGGTGTAGTCGTGGCCGTCCTGATGTATCCGTTGAATCACGCCAGCCAGTGTTTAAAGGTCGCTGCTGAGTTTGCAGCGTGGGGGCTAAGTTGTAGACACTCCGGCTTGATGTGGAGCTCCATTCTTCAAATCTAGTTCAATAAATTGATGCATGATCAATAACTCCCGAAGCGAGATTGTAGGACAATTGAAGGCTTTACTGAACTAGATATTTCCACCAGCAGCGCAGGTACAGCAGTTCGGGAAACACAGACTCTTATACTCCGCCTTTCTGGGTGGAACCAGCAGGCAGGTTCCACCAATGATCAGGGACCTCAAACACCAATGATCTTCCAGTATCAGGTACCTCCAACCTAGGTACCGTAATACCCCGAATACTACCACTTATAGTGAGACTACCACAGTCTCACTATAATCTGAGTTTCCCGTTTGAAATGTTTATTTTGAAGTCTTGTTTAACACAATGGGCTGCTTGTGCTGAAGCCTTCCTCGTGTAGTATGGCAAGCTTCAACATCCAAGTTGTCCATTTTTACGGGCAGATTTCAAATATCGAACAATAAGGGCAGCTGCTTGTGTGGAGAGGCCTCCCCAGTGTAATTTATCTCAAGTTACTGAACTGCATCCGGATGCTGAGGCACGGCAGCTGTGCGGAATGACCTTTAACCAAATAAAGAATGTGCAAGAGCACTGTAATAACTGGGTGGAACAAAGAGGGTGTGCATGCATTTGTGTAAATGAAAATCGCTTATTACAAGTAGGCTTCAAATGAAGTTACTATGAAAAGCCCCTAGTCGCCACATTCCGGCGCCTGTTCGGGGAGGCTGGTACGGGGATTGAACCGTGCTGCTGGCCTGCCTTGGTCTGCTTTCAAAGCCAGTGAATTAACCCTGTGCTAAACAGCCTCTCATCCATGGAGGTAATCCTGCAAATAGTGTAAACATAGGATCTTAAACTGCCTTTTAAAAAGAAGTTACTTGAGGTTTTATGTCCATTCACTCCTACCCCATTCCTTTAAAATTTACAACAAGACTTGATGGTCCCTTCAGCAATCTAAGATACATTCTTGTTTCTTATCCAGGCAGGCTGCACAGCTCCTGATCCTGTTTCTATGTTTCTAAGACTGCAGGTGAATTGCTGTCTTTCCTTCAAGCTCTGCTTGGGTTTTATCTGTGACTGGAAAGTATTTTGCTGCGGGACTTTTCCTCTGGTGAGGGAGTAAGTGAAATGAACATTGGAACTTGGTGCAGGAGCCAAGGTTGGACAGGTCACGACCGCGCTCGCTTGTCACATTGGGGGGGGGGCAAAGGCGTTGGCTGGGCTAGTGGTGGAAATGGGAGGGGTGGACCCTTGGAGGTTTCTGCACCCGAGGGAACAGGAGTACTCGTTTTTCTCAGCAGTCCATAAAGTATACTCAAGTATTGACTTTTTCGTGGTGGGGAAGGCTTTACTGGCTGGGGTTAAGGGGTCGGAATATTCAGCAATTGCAGTGTCATATCATGCTCCGCATTGGGTGGATATGGTGCTGGAGAAGGGGGTAGCGCAGAGACCGGGGTGGAAATTAGATGTGGGACTTTTGGGGGACCAAAGGTTCTGTGAAAAAATTGAAAAGGTAATTGAGAAATATGTAGGTTTCAATTGTACGGGTTAACCCTGCAGCCTCACAGCGCTGAGGTCCCAGGTTCGATCCGGCTCTGGGCCACTGTCCGTATGGTGTTTGCACGTTCTCCCCGTGTTTGCATGGATTTCGCCCCCACAACCCAAAGATGTGCAGGGTAGGTGGATTGAACACGCTAAATTGTCCCTTAATTGGAAAAAATGAATTGGGCAATCTAAATTTATTTATTTTTTAAATGAGGAAAAAAAAATTGTACGGGTGAGGTGTCGAAGGCAGTTGTCTGGGAGGCTCTAAAGGCGGTGGTGAGGGGTGAGGTGATTTTGTTTAAGGCCAGGGTGGACAAAGAGGAGAGGTTGGAGCGGCAGAGGGTAATAGATGAGATGTTGGAGGTAGATAGGAGGTATGCAGAGGATAGGGACCCGGCGAAGCTGGAAAAGAGGAAGGAACTCCAGGCGAACTTTGACCGACTATCTACCAGGAAGGTGTTGCCAACTGAGACGAACATGGGAGATAAGGCTATATTAGCAGGTCAGCTCCAGAGGGAGGCAGCGGCAAGGGAAATTGTTCAGGTGAAGGACCGGGCAGGGAAGTTGGTGGTGGCTCCGGGTATGATTAACTAGGTTTTTGAGGAATTTTATGAGAGGTTGTACAGGTCAAAGCCACCTGGGGGAGACCGTGGGATGCAGGAATTTCTAGATGGGTTGGAGTACCCGAGGCTATGGGAGGGGGACAGGGCTACATTAGAAGGAGCGATAGTGGAGCAGGAGATAAAGGATGCGATTGGGAGGATGCAGTAGGGGAAGGTGGTTGGGCCGGATGGGTTTCCGGTGGAATATTATAAAAAATTTAAGGATAAATTGGCACCCCTGATGGTGGGGATGTTTGAAGACGCGATAGGGAAGGGGGTGTTGTCACAAACCTTGGGGCAGGCATCGATTTCCCTGTTGCTAAAAAAAGATAAGGATCCGACAGAGTGTAGGTCGTATAGGCCCATATCACTTCTGAATGTGGACGCAAAAGTATTGGCAAAGGTACTGGCGGGTAGGCTGGAGGAGTGCCTCCCGAAGATGATCGGGGAAGATCAGGCGGGATTTGTGAGAGGGAGGCAGCTCTTTTCAAAGGTTAGAAGGGTATTGAATGTCGTTATGGCACCGGCAGAGGGGAAGGAAACCGAGGTGGTTGTGGCATTGGATGCTGAGAAGGCGTTTGACCGGGTAGA
This sequence comes from Scyliorhinus torazame, assembly GCF_047496885.1. Taxonomy (NCBI): domain Eukaryota; kingdom Metazoa; phylum Chordata; class Chondrichthyes; order Carcharhiniformes; family Scyliorhinidae; genus Scyliorhinus; species Scyliorhinus torazame. Next base: position 16,612,384 of record NC_092712.1, on the reverse strand, counting down.
ATGGGGCTACTTGATGGCAGTTCTGGAGCGATTTGGGATTGGACCAAGATTTGTGAACTGGGTAAAGCTATATAAAGAGTCGAGGGCGAGTGTCCGCACAAACAACATCAGTTCGAGATACTTTTCTCTCCACCGTGGGACTAGGCAGGGATATCCTATGTCCCCCCTGCTGTTTGCATTCGCAATTGAGCCATTGGCCATCGCATTAAGAAGTTGGGGGGTATGGAACGGAATAGTGCAGGGGGGGATAGAGCATAGGGTGTCCTTATATGCCGATGACTTGCTGTTATACGTGTCGGAACGAGTGTGTCGATAGGGGGAATATTGGAGCTGCTTCGAGTGTTTGGGTCTTTCTAGGGGTACAGACTAAATCTAGACAAGAGTGATTATTTTGTGGTGTCTCGGCCGGGGTGGGGGCAGTGGTGGGGGGGCTGCCATTCCGTAGGGCAGGGACTCGCTTGAGGTACCTGGGTGTGCAGGTTGTCCGGGAGTGGGGGGGGGGGGGGGGGGGGGGGCTCCGTAGGTACAACATTTCTAGTTTGGCGGGGAGAGTGAAAGTTGATCTGGCAAGGTGGGATGGTCTCCCCCTGTCACTGGCGGGTCGAGTACAGGCGGTTAAAATGAACGTGTTGCCGCAATTTCTGTTTATTTTTCAATGCCTGCCGATTTTCCTGCCAAATGCTTTTTTCAGAGAGATTGAGGGAAGGATTACTTTGTTCATATGGGGAGGGAAGGTGGCCAGAGTTAGAAAGGTGCTGCTACAGAGGGGAAGGCAGGCAGGGGGTTTGGGTCTTCGAACCTGATATGTATTGCTACTGGGCGGTGAATGTGGAGAAGGTGCGGAGCTGGGTCAGAGGGGTTGATTCCCAGTGGGTCAGAATGGAGGAGAGTTTGTGCAGGGGTTCGGGATTGAAAGCACTAGCAACAGCGCCGCTCCCGATAGCCCCGGGGAAATACTCAGGGAGTCCGGTAATAATAGCTTTATTGAGAATTTAGAGGCAGTTTCGCCAACACTTTGGGTTGGGGGCAGGGTCAAGGGAAATGCCAACTTGGGGGAACTACAGATTTGAGCCAGGGAAATTTTTGAAAATGGGAGGAGATGGGGATTAAGACACTAAAAGATTTGTTTCTTTGGGGTCGGTTTGCAGGGTTGAAGGAGCTGGAAGGGAAGTATGGAGCAGGGGGAAATGTTTAGATACATGCAGGTTCAAGATTTTGCCAGAAAGGAGATACAGAACTTCCCGGAGGAGCCGGCCTCCATATTGCTGGAGGAGGTGCTGACAACAGGGGGACTGGAGAAGGGGGTCGTGTCGGCAGTTTACGGAGCTATTTTGAAGAGGAGAAGGCACCACTGGAAGGGATCAAAGCCAAATGGGAGGAAGAGTTGGGAGAGGATATGGAGGAGGGGTTCTGGTGTGAGGTGCTCCGGAGAGTGAACGCCTCCACCTAGTGTGCGAGGTTGGGGCTGATACAGCTGAAGGTGGTATACAGAGCACACCTCACGAGGGCGAGGATGAGCCGATTCTTTGAAGGAGTAGAAGATGTGTGTGAATGTTGCGGGGGGGGCCCCGCTAATCAGGTTCATATGTTTTGGTCCTGTCCAAAGCTAGAGGATTACTGGAAGGAGGTTATTTAGGGTAATTTCTAAAGTGGTGCACGTGAAACGACCCGGGCCCCCGGGAGGCCATATTCGGGGTGTCGGACCAGCCAGGGTTGGAAACTGGTGCGGAGGCAGATGTTGTAGCCTTCGCCTCGTTGATCACCCGAAGGCGGATCCTGGTGGGTTGGAGAGCAGCCTCTCCACCCTGCGCCCTGGCGTGGCGGAGGGACCCGCTGGAATTCTTGACTCTTGAGAAGGTTAAGTTTGAACTGAGGGGAAGGATGGAGGGGTTCTCCAATTCATGCGCATTATTCATTATGCACTTTGAAGAACTGGATAACATCAAACATTAGTTGGGGGTGGGTGGGAGGTTTTGGGGGAGGGGGGCTGTGTGTTAATGGCGACTATGGGTGATCCCTAATTCCTTTTTGTCATTTGTTTGGTGGGAGGATGGGACTGTTGTTATTGATATGGGGGATTGACATATTTGTTACTGATTATTGTTTATTGTTGGGTGTAAATTTGGGAGAAAATGTGAAAAAGGAGGAGAATAAAAAATATTTTTTTTTTAAAAAATGAATCTGGAGTCTACATTCAAAGTTAAAGATTGTCTCTGTGAAACCGTACAATCAATGATGTGGAGATGCCGGCGTTGGACTGGGGTGAGCACAGTAAGAAGTCTTACAACACCAGGTTAAAGTCCAACAGGTTTGTTTAAAACGCTAGCTTTCGGAGCGCTGCTCCTTTCTCAGGTGAATGAAGAGGTTTGTTCCAGAAACACATATATAGACAGATTCAAAGATGCAAGACAATGCTTAGAATGGGAGCATTAGCAGGTAATTAAGTCTTTACAGATCCAGAGATCGGGGTAACACCAGGTTTAAAGAGCTGTGAATTGTCTCAAGCCAGGACAGTTGGTAGGATTTCGCAAGTCCAGGCCAGATGGTGGGGGGTGAATGTAATGCGACATGAATCCAAGGTCCCGGTTGAGGCCGCACTCGTGTATGCGGAACTTGGCTATAAGTTTATGCTCGGCGATTTTGCGTTGTCGCGCGCCCTGAAGGCCGCCTTGGAGAACGCTTACCCGGAGATCAGAGGCTGAATGCCCTCGACTGCTGAAGTGTTCCCCGACTGGAAGGGAACATTCCTGCCTGGCGATTGTCGCGCGATGTCCGTTCATCCGTTGTCGCAGCGTTTGCATGGTCTCGCCAATGTACCACGCTTCGGGACATCCTTTCCTGCAGCGTATGAGGTAAACAACGTTGGCCGAGTCACTCGAGGACGTACCACGTACCTGGTTGGTGGTGTTCTCACGTGTAATAGTGGTATCCATGTCGATGATCTGGCACGTCTTGCAGAGATTGCCACGGCAGGGTTGTGTGGTGTCGTGGTCGCTGTTCTGAAGGCTGGGTAGTTTGCTGCAAACAATGGATTGGATTTGTTTATTGTCACGTGTGCCGAGGTACAGTGAAAAATATTTTTCTGCGAGCAGATCATTAAGTACATGGGAAGAAAAGAGAATAAAAGAAAATACAAAATAGGGCAACATAAGGTATACAATGTAACTACATAAACACTGGCATCGGATGAAGCATACAGGGTGTAGTGTTAATGAGGTCAATCCATAAGAGGGTCATTTAGGAGTCTGGTAACAGCAGGGAAGAAGCTGTTTTCCAGTCTGTTCGTGCGTGTTCTCAGACTTCTGTATCTCCTGCCCAATGGAAGAAGTTGGAAGAGTGAGTAAGCCGGGTGGGAGGGGTCTTTGATTATGTTGCCCGCTTTCCCCAGGCAGCGGGAGGTGTAAATGGAGTCAATGGATGGGCGGCAGGTTCGTGTAATGGACTGGGCGGTGTTCACGACTCTGTGAAGTTTCTTGCGGTCCTGGGCCGAGCAGTTGCCATACCAGGCTGTGATGCAGCCGGATAGGATGCTTTCTATGGTGCATCTGTAAAAGTTGGTAAGAGTCAATGTGGACATGCTGAATTTCCTTAGTTTCCTGAGGAAGTATAGGCGCTGTTGTGCTTTCTTGGTGGTAGCGTCGACGTGCGTGGACCAGGACAGATTTATGGAGATGTGCACCCCTAGGAATTTGAAACTGCTAACCATCTCCACCTCGGCCCCGTTGATGCTGACAGGGGTGTGAACAGTACTTTGCTTCCTGAAGTCAATGACCAGCTCTTTAGTTTTGCTGGCATTGAGGGAGAGATTGTTATCACTGCACCACTACACTAGGTTCTCAATCTCCCTCCTGTATTCTGACTCATCGTTATTCGAGATCCGACCCACTATGGTCGTATCATCTGAAAACATGTAGATGGAGTTGGAACTAAGTTTTGCCACGCAGTCGTGTGTGTACAGGGAGTACACACGGGGCCCCGGTATTGAGGACTATTGTGGAGGAGGTGTTGTTCATTCTTACTGACTGTGGTCTGTTGGTCAGAGAATCGAGGATCCAGTTGCAATGTGGGGAGCCAAGTCTTAGGTTTTGGAGCTTTGATATGAACTTGGCTGGGATTATGGTGTTGAAGGCGGAGCTGTAGTCAATAAATAGGAGTCTGATGTAGGAGTTCTTGTTGTCGAGATGCTCTAGGGATGAGTGTAGGGCCAGGGAAATGACGTCTGCTGTGGACCGGTTGTGACGGTATGCGAATTGCAGTGGATCAAGGCATTCTGGGAGGATGGAGGTGATGCGCTTCATGATCAACCTCTCGAAGCACTTCATTACAACTGAAGTCAGGGCCACCGGACGGTATTCATTGAGGCATGTTGCCTGGTTCTTCTTTGGTATCGGTATGATGGTGGTCTTCTTGAAGCAGGTGGGGACCTCTGAGTGGAGTAGGGACAGGTTAAAGATGTCCGCAAACACCTCTGCCAGCTGGTCCGCGCAGGCTCTGAGTGCACGACCAGGGATCCCGTCCGGGCCCGTCGTCTTCCGAGGGTTCACTTTCAGGAAGGCCGACCTGACTTCGGAAGCTGTGATGGTGGGTATGGGTGTGTTATGGGCTGCTGGGGCACTCGACAGCGAATTGTTGGTTACCTGCTCGAACCGAGCATAAAATGCATTGAGTTCATCGGAGAGGGGTGCGCTGCTGCCAGAGATACTGTTCGACTTCGCTTTGTAGCCCGTTATGTTGTTTAGTCCTTGCCACAACCGCCGAGAGTCTGTCTGTGACTCTAGCTTGGTTTGATATTCTCTCTTGGCATCTTGGATGGCTTTGCGGAGGTCGTACCTGGATTTCTTGTATAGGTCAGGATTGTCTGCCTTGAACTCCTCAGATCTGTCCTTCAGTAGGGAGTCAATCTCGCGATTGAGCCATGGTTTACAGTTGGGGAACGCACGTACTGCTTTCTTTGGCACGCAGTCGTCCACACATTTGCTGATTAAGTCTGTGACGGTGGTGGCATACTCATTTAAGTTGGTCGCTGAGTTCTTACATATGGACCAGTCCACTGTCTAAGCAGTCATGTCAGAGCTCTTCTGTTTCCTCGGACCAGCACTGCACAACCTTCTTAGCTGGATTCTCCCGCTTGAGTTTCTGCTTGTATGCCGGGAGAAGGAGCACCGTCTTATGGTCTGATTTCCCAAAGTGCGGTCGGGGGATGGGACGGTAGGCGCCTTTGATTTTTGAGTAGCAGTGGTCAAGAGTGTTGTCGCCCCTGGTGGGACAGGAGATGTGCTGGTGGAATTTTGGCAGTACACTCTTGAGGTTGGCCTTGTTGAAGTCTCCGGCCACGATGAACAAGGCCTCCGGGTGTTCTGTTTCGTAGTTGTTTATAACTGTGTACAGTTCGTCCAGCACCTTCCTCACTTCTGCCTGCGGTGGGATGTAGACCGCTGAAGTGAACCCTGTTGCTAACTTTTGGTTGGTTCAATTGGCTCTGTTTTATAACCTTTGCTCGAGAGTCGCCAGGTATCTTTATGATACCGCCACGAGGCTCAAGTTCAAGTAATGATCAATAACTCAACACACCAATTAGTAAGATTCAAATCAATACACATTTATTATGCATAGTAAATCGCTACTCATGCATAAACTCTACTTTCTAGACTATTTCTGTAACTAACAGGCCTATACTTAGCTTCGGAACTGGATCACCAGGTCAGGGGAACAAACAGCCTTTCGTTCGGGTTCTGAGTCTGCGGGATTCAAAAGCTGGTATAGACTGGTAGCTAGGAGCGCCTATCTCGTAGCGAGCGTTGACTTGAGACTTACTTCTTTGGAGGCAGCTGGACAGGTCACTGTCGAGGGTTGCTTTGCGTTGATGAGTGACCCTGTCAAGAAGGACGATTTGAACTTGGGGGCTTTCCTTTATAGTCCCCAGGGGCTTCCCGCCCTTCGGGGCGGAACCCGTACCTGGTTTCAAGTGTTTGGACTTCGATTTCTCCAATACTGGAGCTGTTCCCTGATCGTTAGGCGGTCTTTAAGTGTCCGTTAACCTCTTTTGTGTTGGCTCCTGCTGGCGCCGAGGAGTCTGGCTTGGCTTTGTTTACCTTAAATGTTTCGATTGTTCCCGGGGATCGCTCATTACTATGTAGATGGCTGCTACATTACTATGCAGATGGCTGCTTTTATCGATGCTGTCTGGGTTTTTGCAGTCTAATACACGGTAACTGGCGCCTGCTAGTTTTTGCCTGTGTTGGCTGAATTTCCCTTCAGCCTTTGCGGTTCTCCATTTTAAGTCGGGAAGTGGCCAACTCAGGTGGCTACAACTCACATGGTTTGTTTGAGGTTGCGCGGTTGTTTGAAGGCAAGTAGTGGGGGTGTGGGAATGACCTTGGCAAGATGTTCGTCTTCATCGATGACGTGTTGAAGGCTGTGAAGAAGATGTCGTAGTTTCTCCGCTCCGGGAAAGTACTGGATGACGAAGGGTATTCTGTCGGTTGTGTCCCATGTTTGTCTTCTGAGGAGGTCGGTGCGGTTTTTTGCTGTGGAGCGTTGGAACTGTCGATCGATGAGTCGAGTGCCATATCCCGTTCGTACGAGGGCATCTTTCAACGTCTGTAGATGTCTGTTATGCTTCTCCTCGTCTGAGCAGATCCTGTGTATACGGAGAGCTTGTCCATAGGGGATGGCTTCTTTAACGTGTTTAGGGTGGAAGCTGGAGAAGTGGAGCATCGTGAGGTTATCCGTGGGTTTGCGGTAAAGCGAAGTGCTGAGGTGACCGTCCTTGATGGAGATGAGTGTGTCCAAGAATGCAACCGATTTTGGAGAGTAGTCCATGGTGAGCCTGATGGTTGGATGGAACTTATTGATGTCATCGTGTAGTCGTTTCAGTGATTCTTCGCCATGGGTCCAAAGGAAAAAAATGTCATGGATGTATCTGGTGTATAACGATCAATGCTCTTGGTGCTGAGAGAGAGAGCTGGATTAACCATTAAAACATGCCTCTGTCACCTCCCCTCATTCGCTAGCATTTCTCTGCTGCTACAAGTCTGGTGCCTTCTGCGCACCCAATTCCCAACACTCCTCCATTACTGATGGTGCCTGCAGATGCCTGGGCCTTTAGCACCAAATTCACTCAGGAAATTCTTCTACTTAATTTTTTTATTCGGCCATGGGACGTGGGGGGTCGCATGTTGTGCCAGTATTTAATGCGACTTGAGGGGCCATTTAAGGGTCAACCACATTGCTGTACGTCTGGAGTCATGTATAGATCAGACCAGGTAAGGACGACAGATTTCCTTCCCTGAAGGACATTAGTGAACCAGGGTATTGTCCTCGGTCCAACCATCTTCAGCTGCTTCATCAATGACCTCCCTTCCATCATAAGGTCAGAAGTGGGGGTATTTGCGGATGACTGCACAATGGTCAGCACCATTCTCAACTCCTCATAGCAGTCCATATCCAAATGCAGCAAGACCTGGACAATATCCAGGCTCGGGGGCGGCACGGTAGCACAGTGGTTAGCACTGTTGCTTCACAAGGGCAGCACGGTGGTACAGTGGTTAGCACTGTTGCCTCACGGCGCCGAGGTCCCAGGTTCGATCCCAGCTCTGGGTCACTGTCCGTGTGAAGTTTGCACATTCTCCCCGTGTCTGCGTGGGTTTCGCTCCCACAACCCAAAGATGTGCAGGGTAGGTGGATTGGCCACACTAAATTGCCCCTTAATTGGAGAAAATTAATTGGGTACTTCAAATTTATTTTTATTAAAAAAAGCATTGTTGCTTCACAGGGTCCCAGGTTCGATTCCCGGCTTGGGTCACTGTCTGTGCAGTCTGCGCGTGCTCCCTGTATCTGCGTGGGTTTCCTCCGGTTTCTTCCCACAAGTCCCGAAAGACATGCTGTTAGGTGAATTGGACATTCTGAATTCTCCCTCTATGACCTGAACAGGCGCCGGAGTGTGGCGAGTACGGGCTTTTCACGGTAACTGCATTTCAGCGTTAATGTAAGCCTACTTGTAACACTAATAAAGACTATTATTATTATTATACAAGTGGCAAGTTACACTGCCAGGTGCCAGGCAATGACCATCTCCGACAAGAGGGGATCGAACCATCGCCCCTTGACATTCAATGGCATTACCTTCGCTGAATCCCCCACAATCAACATCCTGGGGGTTCCCATTGATCAGAAACGGAACTGGACTCGCCACGTTAATACTGTGGTTACCAGGGCAGGTCAAAGGCTAGGAATCCTACAGCGAGTAACTCACCTCCTGACCCCCAATGCCTGTCCACCATCTACAAGGCACAAGTCAGGAGTGTAATGGAATACTCTCCACTTGCCTGGATGAACGCAGCTCCAACAACACTCAAGAAGCTCACCACCACCCAGGACAAAGCAGCCCCGCTTGATTGCTTCTCCTTCCACAAACATTCAAACCCTCCACCACCGACGAACAGTGGCAGCCGTGTGCACCATCTGCAAGATTCACTGCAGGAACTCACCAAGGTTCCTTGGGCAGCACCTTCCAAACCCACGACCTCTACCACCTAGAGGGACAAGAGCAGCAGATATCTGGGGACCCCACCACCTGGAGGTTCCCCTGCAAGTCACTCACCATCCTGACTTGGAAATATACCGCCGTTCCTTCACTGTCGCTGGGTCAAAATCCTGGAACTCCCTCCCTAACGGCACGGTGGGTGTACCTACACCTCAGGGTCTGCAGTGGTTCAAAAAGACAACTCACCACCACCACCTGAAGGGCAACTAGGGACGGGAAATAAATGCTGGCCTAACCATGCAATGTCCACGTCCTGTAAATGGATTAAAGTGCTCTAGGGGCTTTTCACAGTAACTTCATTGCAGTGTTTCTGTAAGCCTACTTGTGACAATAAAGATTATTTATTTGTTTATATAAATGCAGGCTGCTGAAGAATCCTGGATTAATGAATCCGAGCATAACTTCATTCTCTACAGTTATATTCTAGGCAGAGATAGGTGGATATTTTTATTTTCTCTTGGGAAATGAGGGGATTTATGTGCAGCAAGCGGGAAAGTGGGAGTTCAGGTAGATTAGCTGTGATCTTATTGAAGCAGGCTCGAGACGCTGCTTACTCCGATTTCTCAGGTTGCAAAACACTCGGCTCCAACATCTGTATCTCCCAATTGTATTTTCAAAATGGCCAATCTGTTTTGAAATCAAATCGAAAATATTTGCCTGGTCTTGTGAGCTATCGGTTTTTGAAGTGTTCCCACGCTGCTGTTGCCTCTCTTTAAATGTCATTCCTCGTGTGGTGCTATTTTCAGAGCTTTTTAAACTGGTTTGCTGGAGAGGATATGACTGGCAAGCAGTAACCTCATCCTCGCGATTTAAATAATAGGTGCTGCTGAAAGATTAAGTCAGCGAGTCCTACACCAGCTGTTGGCGCTTTTCAGCTGCTTGTAAGCAGCCAGGAAATGAGTATTCTTTCCATTTACTAATTTGTGATGTGAGTAATGTTGGATAGGCAACATTTATTACATTAAGGGTTCAAGGTTAATCATGTCGTATAAAATTGGAGTCCAGTGTGGCCTTGGTTGGGTTAGGCAGGAGTGGTATGGGACCGAACCCAGCCGGGAATTGGAAAATCCAGCAGATTTCGTGCTAGTTATTTTTGATTTGGTGCCAGCCAAATTTTTGAAGTCAGTTTCACAACTTATCATCTCAGGCTATGAGCTCTCTACTTTTGCCAGCGGGTGCGGGATAGGATTCAGCAGATCAAATTTTGGATCTTTAACATTTTTAATTTCATGGTAGGTGTGTGTCGCTGGCAATGCGTTGCTCCCCCTAAATGTCCTTACGAGTTAACTGCATTACTGTGGGTCTGGCGACATATGTAGGCTAGATCAGGTAGGATGACAGACATTTAATGAGCCTTTTTATAACGAAAAAATGATATTCCAGATTTATTTAATGAGATTTGAATTGGCTGCTTTGGTGGGTTTTGAAGCTGTGCCCCCAGAGTATTGGCATGGGTCTCTGGATAGCGAGTGGCGTTACAACTACATCACCATCTTCCCCCTTAGATGAGTGCGTTATCAAAGGTGGAGGATGGAAAGCTGTGCGATCAGGGCGAGGGAGATGTCAGCTCGCTGAGCAAACAGCAGGGATGCGAGTCAACAGATGAGGCTGATCAGAAATGCTGCAAAGCTGAAAAAAAGCAGAGTTATAAATGAATAAACATCTGTAACAGGAAAAAGCAGGTCAGCATTTCAATTGAATATAAAGGGTCGGAGGTTCTGCTGACGCTGTACAGAGCTGGGGCTGGGCACCTTCTGGAGTAACTGCATTCAGCCTGAGCACCTTCAGGAAGAATATATTGGCCTTGAAGATGCAGAATGATGCCAAGGCTAAAAAGGATTTAATTCTGAGGACAGATGGCATATACCAGGCTGTATTTCATCAAGTACAGGAGTTTAAGGAATATTCCGTGTTGAGTTGGGATGGTTCAAGGATTTGATTGAACGGATAGAGAGAGACTCTTTGCTTCAGAGTCAAGAATAGCCTTAAAATTAAAGCTAGGCCTTTCTCATGGCCTCATTGTGATTTACTACAATCCCTGTTGAAAGGAATGTTGTAGCTGTTCCATTTACTCCAGCTTCCGCACCAGGTGTCACCGGTTTATAAATAACGACATGAATCTTCTGCACCTTCCAAACCCACAAACTCCACTATTTAAAATGACGAGGACAGACTGGAACTGCAGGTTCCTCCCCAAGACACACACCCTCCTGACTTGGTTGTTAAAATTTTTTAAAATAATTAACAAACCCGACAAAACAATTAACCAAAGTTACACAATGCATTCCATGCCCATTTCGAGCAGGACACCATCAAACCGTTGTCAGCTGCCCCAGCAGCCCCGGACGCACCCATACCCACCGTCACAGCTTCCAAAGTCAAATCGGCCGTTTCTTTTTCTTTTTAAAAATTTAGAGTACCCAATTCATTTTTTCCAATGAAGGGCAATTTAGCGTGGCCAATCCACCGACCCTGCACATCTTTGGGTTGTGGGGGTGAAACCCACGCAAACACGGGGAGAATGTGCAATTTTAGCTTGGCCAATCCACCTAACCTGCACATCTTTGAACTGTGGGAGGAAACCGGAGCACCCGGAGGAAATCCACACACACACACGGAGAACGTGCAGACTCCGCACAGACAGTGACCCAAGCCGGAATTGAACCTGGGACCCTGGAGCTGTGAAGTGTTTTCAGAACCTCAATGTACCATGGAGTTCAACCAACCTCTCCCTTTAATGGATTTGTTGCTTTTCCTAGCACACGGCTTTTTCCCTAGGTGTGGGATTACAGTTATGGACACGTGGGTTTTTAAACACAAAACACTGTTTATTCCATGAACTCAACTTAACATCTTAAATAAACATTGGATCTCCTAACACCCCTTACTTCAAAGATAACTCAGAAAATATTGCAACAGTAAATAATTCCTTAAAATGTTCCTCCAAACTTCCAAGAGACTTAACACCTTTAAACAAAATCACATCAGGTTAAAGGCTTCACAATTATGAGTTTAAATCACCCAAATGATCCAGAGATCGTCTTTCATGGCAGAGATCCAGCTCACTGCAAAACACAGACACACACAAGCTGTTTTTAAAACTGGCTTTCTCCCTCCAAGCAACTCACAGCAAACCAGAACTTCTCAAGCTGCTGTCTCAAACTGGCTTTCTCCTTTTAATCAGCTCTCAGCAAAACCAGCCAGACACTTTCAAACTGCAAAACTCAACTGCAAAAATGGCTGAAACTGAGCTGAGCTCCACCCACTCTATGACATCACTGTTTTCTTAAAGGTACATTGCTTAAACATCCAGTTCTTAAAGGTGCTCTCGCATGACACCTCCCCCAAGAAAAAATAAATAAACCATCAACTTCAAGATGGTTTAATTTTTCACTTTTTCACTATCCACTAAGAAATGCACACAGTAAATATACATTTTCATTTACAAAAACAACACACGCAAACAGGTATAATAATATAGTCTATTTTTCTTTGTTCTTCTTCCTCCAACCGAAATCCTTCTCGATTGATCACATTCGTGACAAAGCATCGGCTATCACATTTTCCCGTCCTGCCACATGTACTATTTTTAGATGAAATGGCTGTAATGTCAAACTCCAGCGAAACAGCCTTGCATTGTTATTCCGGAATCGCTCCAAAAACGTCAAAGGATTATGATCCGTATATATAATGGTGCCAGATGGATTGCTGGTCACATAAATGTGAAAATGTTGCAAAGCCAGCCCCAGACTCAACGTCTCCTTCTCAATCGTCGAATACTCTTTCTGGTGAGAATTAAATTTCTTCGAAAAATAACCAACAGGCGGCTCTAGCCCTTGGTCGTCATCTTGGAGAAGCACCGCACCTACACCCACATCGCTCGCATCAACAGCCACTTTGAAGGGTTTGGTATAATTTGGGATGACTAACACCGGAGCAGTGGTTAACACAGCCTTCAGGCCGTCAAATGCCTGTTGACACTCCGCTGTCCACTGGAATTTGTTACGCTTCTTGAGCAAGTCCATCAGTGGAGCGACCACACTGCTAAAATCTGGTACAAATTTCCGGTAAAATCCACTCATACCAAGAAATCGCATTATTTCCCGTCGTGTCGAGGGTATCGGAAACTCCCCAATAACTTTTTTGTTTTCACATCCCGTGGGGCCAGTTTATCACCAAACCCGCCTCCTGAAGTCAATCGAATAACTCCCTCAGATGTTTGAAATGTTCTTTCCATGTCTGGCTGAAAACTACCATATCGTCGATGTATACCGCACAATTGAGTAATCCTGAAACGACTGTATTAGTTAACCGTTGAAATGTTGCTGGGGTGTTTTTCATGCCAAATGGCATAACTTTGAACTGGTATATGCCATCTGGAGTCACAAAAGCTGAAATCTCCTTCGCCCTTTCGGATAAAGGTACCTGCCAGTAACCTTTCAGTAAATCCAATTTGGAAATAAAAGCGGATTGTCCCACTTTCTCAATGCAATCCTCCAAACGTGGGATAGGATAAGAATCCGTTCTTGTAACTGCATTCACCTTTTGATCGTCCACAGACAACCGTTGGGTACTGTCTGGTTTAGGTACCATCACTATGGGTGAGCTCCATTGGCTGCAACCCACTTCAATTATGCCATTCTTCAGCATACTCTCAATCTCTTTGTTTTTAAAAAAAATATATATTTTATTAAAGTTTTCAAACACAACTTTTCCCCTTACAAATCAACAAAAACGGTAACGTGATAACTGATATATAACATTGTTTAAATAATACAGTAAACTAACCAAATAACACAAAGTAATGCTCCCCCCCGCCCCCTCTCCCCATCTCGAACACAAACAATTTACCCCCCCCCCCCTTCTCCCCCCCCCCCCCCCCCCGGCTGCTGCTGCTGGCTATCTATCTTCCCCCTAACGTTCCGCTAGATAGTCGAGGAACGGTTGCCACCGCCTGGTGAACCCTTGAGCCGATCCTCTCAGCGCAAACTTCATCCGCTCCAGTTTTATGAACCCCGCCATATCATTTATCCAGGCCTCCACGCCGGGGGATTTTGCTTCCTTCCACATGAGTAAAATCCTACGCCGGGATACTAGGGTCGCAAAGGCCACAATATCGGCCTCTTTCGCCTCCTGCACTCCCGGCTCATCCGCTACCCCATATATTGCTAACCCCCAGCTTGGCTTGACCCGGACCTTCACCACCTTCGAGATCACCTCCGCCACTCACCTCCAATACCCCTCCAGTGCCGGACACGACCAAAACATATGTGTGTGGTTCGCCGGGCTTCCCCCGCACCTCCCGCATTTGTCCTCCACTCCGAAGAACCTGCTCAACCTCGCTCCCGTTATGTGTGCTCTATGTAGCACCTTAAATTGGATCAGGCTAAGCCTGGCACACGAGGAGGAGGAATTTACTCTACTTAGGGCATCAGCCCACAAACCCTCCTCAATCTCCTCCCCAAGCTCTTCTTCCCATTTTCCCTTCAGTTCTTCTACCAGCTCCTCCCCTTCTTCTCTCATCTCCCGGTATATCTCGGACACTTTGCCCTCCCCGACCCACACCCCCGAAAGCACCCTGTCCTGGATCCCTTGTGTCGGGAGCTGCGGAAATTCCCTCACCAGTTGTCTCGTGAATGCTCTCACCTGCATATACGTAAAGATATTTCCCGGGGGCAGCTCGTACTTTTCCTCAAGCGCTCCCAAGCTCGCAAACGTCCCGTCTATAAATAAATCTCCCACTCTCCTGATTCCTGCCCGGTGCCAGCTCTGGAACCCTCCGTCCAGCCTCCCTGGGGCAAACCTATGGTTGTTCCTGATCGGGGACCACACCGAGTCTCCCAGCACATCCCTCTGTCACCTCCATTGCCCCCAGATACTTAATATTGCCGCCACCACTGGGTTCGTGGTAAATTTTTTTGGGGAGAGCGGTAGTGGCGCCATCACCAGCGCTTTTAAGCTCGTTCCTTTGCAGACACCATCTCCAGCCTTTTCCCCTTCCGCCCCCTCTCCCTCTATCATCCATTTACGGATCATCGCCACATTGGCAGCCCAATAGTAGTCGCCCAAATTCAGCAACGCCAGTCCCCCTCTGTCTCTGCTACGTTGTAGGAACCCCCTCCTTACCCTCGGGACTTTCCCTGCCCACACGAAGCTCGTGATGCTCCTGTCTATTTTTTTGAAAAAGGCCTTCGTGATCAATATAGGGAGACATTGGAACACAAATAGGAACCTTGGGAGGACCATCATCTTAATCGCCTGCACTCTGCCCGCCAGTGACTGCGGCTGCATGTCCCACCTTTTGAAATCCTCTTCCATTTGTTCCACCAGTCGTGTCAGATTGAGTTTGTATAAGGTTCCCCAGCTCCTGGCTATCTGAATCCCCAGGTATCGGAAGTTTCTTTCCACTCTCCTTAGCGGCAGGCCATCTATCCCTCTACTCTGGTCCCCAGGGTGTATCACAAAAAGCTCACTCTTTCCCATGTTAAGCCTATATCCCGAGAAATCTCCAAACTCCCTCAATATCTGCATGACCTCTGTCATCCCCCCCACTGGATCCGCCACATACAGCAGTAGGTCATCCGCGTAGAGTGACACTCGGTGTTCCTCTCCCCCTCTAATCACCCCTCTCCATTTCCTTGAGTCTCTCAGCGCTATGGCCAGTGGTTCAATTGCCAGCGCGAACAGTAATGGGGACAGAGGGCATCCCTGTCTTGTTACCCTGTGTCGTTGAAAATACTCCGACCTTTGCCGATTTGTGACTACACTTGCCATTGGGGCCCCATAGAGGAGTTTAACCCAGCTGACAAACCCCTCCCCGAACCCGAACCTCCTCAACACCTCCCATAGATACTCCCACTCCACCCTATCAAATGCCTTCTCTGCATCCATTGCCGCCACTATCTCTGCCTCTCCCTCTGCTGGGGGCATCATTATCACCCCCAATAGCCGTCGCACGTTGACATTCAATTGTCTCCCCTTTAGGAGACCAATGTCTCCCCTGTCTGGTCTTCGTGCACCACCCCCAGGACACAATCCTCTATCCTCATTGCCAGCACCTTTGCCAGCAACTTGGCGTCCACATTTAGGAGTGAGATAGGCCTATAGGACCCGCATTGCAGCGGGTCTTTATCTCGCTTCAAGATTAGTGATATCGTCGCCTCCGACATTGTCGGGGGTAGGGTCCCCCCCTTCTCTGGCCTCGTTAAAGGTTCTTACCAGCAGTGGGGCCAACAAGTCCACATATTTTCTATAAAATTCCACCGGGAACCCATCTGGTCCCGGGGCCTTCCCTGCCTGCATGTTCCCCAGCCCTTTGGTCACCTCGTCCACCCCAATTGGCGCCCCCAGGCCTGCCACCTCCTGCTCCTCCACCCTCTGGAACCTTAGTTGGTCCAGAAACTGCTGCATCCCCTCTTTTCCCTCCGGGGGTTGGGACCTATATAACCTCTCATAAAAGGTCTTGAACACCTCATTTATCTTCCCTGCTCTCCGCACCGTGGCTCCCGTTTCATCCTTAACTCCCCCTATCTCCCTCGCCGCTGTCCTCTTTCAAAGCTGGTGGGCCACCAGGCGACTCGCCTTTTCCCCATATTCATATCTCATCCCCTGTGCCTTCCTCCACTGTGCCTCTGCCCTCCCTGTGGTCAGCAGGTCGAACTCCGTCTGGAGTTGTTTCCTCTTCCTGTATAGTCCTTCATCCGGGGCCTCCGCATATTTTTTATCTACCCTCCGAATCTCCCCCAGTAATCTTTCCCTTTCTTTGGCCTCTGTTTTCCCCTTGTGAGCCCTGATGGAGATCAACTCTCCCCTGACCACCGCCTTCAGTGCTTCCCATACTACCCCCACTCGGACCTCCCCATCATCGTTGGCCTCCAGGTACCTTTCGATACATCCCCGCACTCTTCCGCAGACTCCCTCATCCACCAATAGTCCCACATCCAGTCGCCAGAGTGGACGCTGCTCCCTCTCCTCTCCTAGTTCCAGATCCACCCAGTGTGGGGCATGGTCTGAAACAGCTATGGCTGAGTACTCAGTTCCTTCCACCCTCGAAATCAGTGACCTTCCCAAAACGAAGAAATCTATCCAGGAATATACCTTATGGACATGGGAGAAAAAGGAGAACTCTTTGGCCAGCGGCCTAGCAAATCGCCACGGATCCACTCCCCCCATTTGGTCCATAAACCCCCTAAGCACCTTGGCCGCTGCCGGCCTTCTTCCGGTCCTGGATCTAGATCTATCTAACCCTGGGTCCAGCACGGTGTTGAAGTCCCCCCCCCCCCCCCCCATTACCAGGTTTCCTACCTCCAGGTCCGGGATACGTCCCAGCATCCGCTTCATAAATCCCGCATCATCCCAATTCGGGGCATATACATTAACCAACACGACCTCCATTCCCTGCAGTCTGCCGCTCACCATCACATCTGCCACCGCTGTCCGCTACAATGTTCCTAGCCTCGAACGACACCCGTTTCCCCACCAGTATGGCCACCCCTCTATTCTTTGCGTCCAGCCCTGAGTGGAACACCTGTCCCACCCATCCTTTCCTTAACCTAACCTGGTCCACCACCTTCAGGTGCGTCTCATGGAGCATGGCCACGTCTGCCTTCAGTCCCTTTAAGTGCGCGAACACTCGGGCCCTCTTAATCGGCCCATTTAGGCCTCTCACGTTCCACGTGATCAGCTGGACTGGGGGGCTGCCCGCCCCCCTCCACTGTCGACTAGCCATCACCCTCTCTAGGTCAGTCCCACGTCCCGGTTCTGCGCACCCACCCGTCCCCCAGGCGGGGCATTCCCGCCCCGACCACCTTTTCTTTTACCAGTTCCCTTTCGATCTCCGCAGCAGCAACCCAGTTATCCTCCCCCCCCCCCCCCCGCTAGACCCCCATCTAGCATGGTTACTCCCCCCATATTGCTTCCGAAAGTCAGCTGACTTCAACTGACCCCGGCTTCCCCCGCTCTCCCCTTGACCCCCCCCGTGTGAGGAACTCCCATCCACCTTGCGCCTATCTTCCCGCCATCATCTTTCTGATGCGGGAAAGAGAAAAAGAAACCCCGTGCTCTCTAGAACCGTCCCGCCCCCCATGGCGCAGCTCCCCCTACCGCCCCGTTCCCATTCCCCATCCCCCGCCTGTGCCTCCTCTTCCCCCCCCCTCCCCACCGGCGCCCACATTTCTCAGTGCCCCCCCCCCTCCCCAATTTACATCTCTATATACATCAGCATTGTTGTTTCCCCTCCAACATCAGTCCCTCAGTTCTGGCCCAGTTTCTCTTTTTGAATGAAGGTCCATGCTTCTTCCGACGTTTCAAAATAGTAATGTCTATCCTGGTGCGTGACCCACAATCGCGTCGGCTGCAGCATCCCGAACTTCACTTTCTTCTTATGCAGCACCTCCTTGGCCCGATTGAAACTCGCCCTCCTTCTCGCCATCTCCGCACTCCAATCCTGATACACGTATCACCGCATTCTCCCATCTGCTACTTCGTACCTTCTTGGCCCATCTCAGAACCACCTGTCATTGAAGCGGTGAAATCGCACGATCATCGCCCTAGGTGGTTCTCTAGCCTTTGGCCTCCTCGCAGGGACCTGGTGGGCCCCTTCCACTTCCGAGGGGGCCTCAGCTCCCATTAGCAAGCGTAGCATCGTGCTCGCGTAAGCCCCGCCGTCAGCTCCTTCCACTCCCTCGGGGAGACCCAGGATCCAGAGGTTCTTTCTCCGTGATCTGTTTTCCAGGACTTCAATCCTTTCGATGCACTTCTTATGGAGCGCCTCGTGCGTCTTCATTTTGACCGCTAGGCCCAGGATCTCGTCCTCGTTGTCCGTTACCTTCTGCTCCACCACACGGAGCTCCATCTCCTGGGCCTTTTGTGTCTCTTTAAGCCCCTCGATTGCCTGTAGCATCGGGGCCAGCACCTCCTTTTTTAGCAGCTCCACACACCGTCTTAAAAATTCATCCTGGTCCGGTCCCCAAGTCGCCTGGGCTCCCTCCGACGCCATCTTGCTCCTTTCTTTCTTCTTCCGCTGCCCTTGAGGGTTCTCCGAGATCTGGCCGCCGTCGCCGATATTTTTCTTTCCCACTGAGGGGGGGGACTCCCTGTTGCCTCACCCCACACCGGGTTTCGTCCCGAAAAAATTCCCCGTTGGGGCTCTTAAAAGAGCCCGAAGGTCCGTTCGAGCTGGAGCCGCCGAAACGTGCGGCTTAGCTGGTCATCGCCGCAACCTCAATCTCTTTGTTAACCTGTGCCAATTTTAAAGGATTAAGTCTATATGGATGTTGTTTGATTGGAACAGCATTTCCCACATCTACATCATGTATAGCCATTTTAGTACTTCCCAATTTAGCTCTACAAACTTGCCCATGTGATATCAATAACTCTTTCAGGTCAGTTCATTTTTCTTCTGGAAGGTAACTTAACAATTCATCCCAATTTTTAAGAACATCCTCATTTTCCAATTTAATTTGAGGTATGTCAAATTCACAGTCATCTGGATTTGGTTTGTCACTTTGAGTTAGAATCATTAAAACCTTCTTTTTCTCTCCTTCCCTTTCAAAGTACCTTTTAAGCATATTCACATGACACACTCGGTGAGTCTTCCTTCTATCTGGTGTTTTTACCGCATAATTCACCTCACTTAATTTCCTTTCAATCTGATACGATCCACAAAACCTAGCTTTTAAAGGCTCCCCTACCACTGGTAACAACACTAAAACTTTATCCCCACTGGCAAAACTACGAACTTTGGATTTCTTGTCCGCTACCCGTTTCATCACATTTTGTGCAACTTTCAAATGTTGTCTAGCCCATTCACCTGCTCTATTTAATCGTTCCCTAAAATTTGACACTTAATCCAATTGTGTAATTTCCGATTTCTCACCCACCAATTTTTCCTTAATCAATTTAAATGGTCCGCTTACCTCATGACCAAAAATTAGTTCAAAAGGACTAAATTTGGTAGACTCATTCGGTGCATCCCTAATTGCAAACAATACGAATGGAATTCCTTTATCCAATCCTCTGGATAATCTTGACAATGCGCCCTCAACATTGTCTTTAATGTCTGATGCCACCTTTCTAACGCTCCCTGCTATTCTGGATGGTACGCAGTTGATTTAAATTGTTTTATTACGAAGCTATCCATAACTACTTTGAATAACTTTGAAGTAAAATTTGTTCCTTGATCCGATTGAATTTCTGTGGGTAGTCCATATCTAGTAAAGAATTCAACTAACTCCTCCACAATCCTTTTAGCTGTAATATTACGTACTGGAATGGCCTCTGGAAACCTAGTAGACACATCCATTACAGTCAAAAGATATTGATTCCCACTTTTTGTTTTAGGAAGCGGTCCGACACAATCGATTAGGATCCTTGTAAAAGGTTCCTGAAATGCTGGAAGGGTATTAAGGGCGCTGGTTTTATCACTGCTTGAGGTTTCCCTATCACTTGACATGTGTGACATGATTGACAAAATTTAACTACATCTTTATGTAGTCCAGGCCAATAAAAATGTTTCTGGATTTTAGCTTGAGTTTTCCTTATTCTCAAATGACCTCCCACTGGTACCTCGTGCAACTTGCAACGCCTCCTTTCTATACCCTACCGGGAATACTACTTGATGAACTTCTGCCCATTTTTCATCCGCCTGCATATGTACAGGTCTCCATTTTCTCATCAAGACATCATTTTTACGGTAATAACACTCTGGTATACGCTCAGATTCCTCTTCCGTATATGCTTTCTGATATATCCGTTTTATTTCTACATCTTTCTGTTGTAACTCCGACAATTTTCCTGAACTAAAAATATCCGCCTCATCCTTCACCTGTTCTTGTTCTTTTTCAACCATCTGATCACAAATTGTTTCTGATAATTGCACTTCAACTTCATCTTCACTCTTTGATTTCTCCTCTTGTCTTAACCTGTGACTTTGCGACCTTGTTACGACACAATCTGGAAAAATCCCAGGATATTCGTCCTTCAACACTTCAGTTGACTGATTTTCCAATGGCTTATCAACCACAGTAGGCACCACCTGCCATCCAGCTATATCATTATCCAAAATAAACTATTCCTCGACAAGTTAGTTTATTTATTACTCCTACTACCACTTCACCACTCTTCACTGGACTTTCCAACCTTACCTTATACAATGGAACGCTACTCCTCTCACATATGAATTCCACATATCACCACCTTTTCTGGCAACATTCTTCCCGAACTACATAATTCCTCATCTCTTGTCATTAACGATTGACTAGCCTCTGTATCTCTTAAAATTGTGACTTCTTTACCTGCTCCTCCTGATACACATGAGTAAACTTTACCCACACAAGTAAATTCTTTAAAGACATCTGACACCTTCTTAACAATTACTTCTTGAACAGGCTGTACATCATTTGCACCTCCTTCGCTTCCCTTGGGCTTTCCTTTACCACTCTAACAAACCCCACTGTCTTATCCTGTTTTACCACATCAGCCTTCCCAGTGCTTTTCTTCAACCACCAACACTGTGACTTTACATGGCCTAGTTTATTACAGTGAAAACATCTGAAACTTTTCATTTCTTTTCCACCCTCCTGGATTTCTTTTTTAATCTGAGGTACACTCTTTATTGTCACCCATCAGATCACCTTTACCTTTACCACTTGAGTATTTCTCATGTCCCCAGTTTCTATCCCTCACCGGCTGAAACTGATGTCAGAAACCAATCTTTGATTTATGAACTAATTCATAATCTAGCTTGAGCTGCTAATCTCGCAATTTTAACCCTCTGTTCTTCCACATGAGTTCTCACTACATCTGGAATTGAATTTTTAAACTCCTCCAAAAGTATAATTTCTCTGAGAGCGTCATACGTTTGATCTATTTTCAAAGCCCTTATCCACCTATCAAAATTACTCTGAGCCTTTCAAACTCCATGTATGTTTGACCAAATTCTTTCCTTAAATTTCTAAACCTTTGTCTGTAAGCTTCAGGCACTAGCTCATAAGCACTTAAGATTGATTTCTTCACCTCCTCATACGTTCCAGATACCTCCTCCGGTAGTGATGCAAACACTTCACTAGCTCTACCTACCAGCTTTGTTTGAATCAGTAACACCCACATGTCCTGTGGCCATTTCATTTGTTTAGCTACCTTCTCAAATGAAATGAAAAAGGCTTCCACTTCCTTCTCGTCAAACCTTGGCAATGCTTGGACATATTAAATAGATTCTCACCACGTCTTCGACTATGACACTCTTTCTCACTATCCTCATCACGATCATCCAACTGTACGTTTCCCTTTACGTCTGCCAATTTTAACTGATTGTCATGTTTCATGGCCATTTTCTTTATCTTTTTCCCTGATCTGTATCTCCCTTTTTCTTTTTGTTCTGCTAGGGCTATTCTTTCTTTTCTTCTTTCTTCACTCTCCTTTTCTTTTTCTTCTCTCTCCTTTTCTTTTTCCTCTCTCTCACTCTCATATGCCAGCAGCTTTAATTCTTTCTCATGTTCCATTTGTTTAATGTGCAACTGAATTTTTGCCATTGCCAATGAGTCAAACGGTAGCTCAGGCAACTTTAAATGCTTAACCACCGCCATAATTACCTCATCTTTTCGCATTTTGTCAGGTAATGCTAACTGCAATGTTCTTGCCAAATCTAACGGTCTGCGTTTCGTTTCTGTCCGTAAAGTACTACGTGTGACATTCTCCACCCCCAAAAACTTCTGAGCCTCTGAAAGAGCCATTGTTCACAACTAAAATACCACACCGGAAAAGCAACAATCCTTCACTGTCTTTCAGTTCACAAAAAACAATCCAATAGATAGAGCCCCCAATTGTTATGGGGGAGGCGCTTTCAGAACCCCAAAATGTATCATGGAGTTCAACCAACCTCTCCCTTTAATGGATTTGTTGCTATCCTAGCACATGGCTTTTTCCCTAGATGTCGGATTACAATTATGGACACGTGGGTTTTTAAACACAAAACACTGTTTATTCCATGAACTCAACTTAACATTTTAAATAAACATTGGATCTCCTAACACCCCTTACTTCAAAGATAACTCAGAAAATATTGCAACAGTAAATAATTCCTTAAAATGTTCCTTCAAACTTCCAAGAGACTTAACACCTTTAAACAAAATCACATCAGGTTAAAGGCTTCACAATTATGAGTTTAAATCACCCAAATGATCCAGAGATGGTCTTTTATGGCAGAGATCCAGCTCACTGCAAAACACAGACACACACAAGCTGTTTTTAAAACTGGCTTTCTCCCTCCAAGCAACTCACAGCAAACCAGAACTTCTCAAGCTGCTGTCTCAAACTGGCTTTCTCCTTTTAATCTGCTCACAGCAAAACCAGCCAGGTACTTTTAAACTGCTCTCAGCAAAACCAGCCAGGCACTTTCAAACTGCAAAACTCAACTGCAAAAATGGCTGAACTGAGCTGAGCTCCACCCACTCTATGACATCACTGTTTTCTTGAGGGAACATTGCTTAAACATCCAGTTCTTAAAGGCACTCTCGCATGACAGAAGCAATTGTGCTAACCACTATGCTACCCCTTTAGTGTGATTTGGACAAGTTAGAAGTGAGTGGGCAAATGAGTGGCAGGTGTAGTATAATTTGAAGAAATGCGAGGTTATCCATTTTGGTAGCAAAAACGAAAATGCAGACCATTATCTGAATGACCATAAATTAGGAGAGGGGAACTTGCAACGAGACCTGGGTGTCCTCGTACACCAGTCACTGAAGGTAAGCATGCAGGTGCAGCAGGTGGTAAAGAAGGCAAATGTTATGCTGGCCTTCATAGCGAGAGGTTTCTAGTATAGAAGCAGGGATGTGTTGCTGCAATTATACAGGGCCTTGGTGAGGCCACAGGTGGAATATTGCATGCAGTTTTGGTCTCCTTATCTGAGGAAGGATTTTCTTGCTTTAGAGGGAGAGCAGCGAAGGTTTACCAGACTGGGATGATGGGACTGATCTTTGAGGCGAGATTGAATCGGTTAGCATTGTATTCGCTGGAGTTCAGAAGAGGGGGGGTTCTCCTAGAAATCTACAAAATTCTAACAGGACTAGATTGGGTAGATGGAGGAAGGATGTTCCCGATGGTGGGTGTGAACCAGGGGTCGCAGTCTGAGGCTACGGAGTAGACTATTTAGGACAGATGAGGAGAAATCTCTTTGAGAGTGGTGAGACTGTGGAAGTCATTACCACAGGAAGTAGTTCAGGCCAAAACAGTGCACGTTTCCAAGAAGCTGCTGAATGTAGCACTTGGGGCTAAGTGGATCAAAGGATATGGAGGGAAAGCAGGATGAGGCTATTGAGTTGGATGGTCAGCCATGGTGATGAATGGCGGAGCGGGCTTGAAGGGCTGAATCGCCTTCTCCTATTTTTCCATGATTCAGGTAAAATCTTACTGGAGAGAAAGGCCCAAGATGTGGCTGCTATTGCACCAAGGCGAGAAACCGTACATGAGCTTGATTCCATTGTCCCCACATTGGAACCAGGACCACTGAACCACAACAATATATTCTGAATATTGGTTGCCCAATAGTAAAACAAAAAATTGGGTGGAGCCAAGCTCTCTGACTGCCTATCTCTTTGAAGCAAAACCCCACAGATTCTTGGGAGTCTTACCTGCCCAAATAAAGGAGGACATTTAAGTTATTGATTTTGACAAAAAAGGACTTGGTGAAAAAAATGGGGAGACATTAAAAAAGAAATAGAAATCTCAGGAATTGGTTAATTTTAATAGACTGAACCCTGCCTGCCAAGGACAGGGGAGGTTATTCCACTACTGACACCATCAACCAGACAAATATAATTTAATTTCTTTTTTATAAATTGTCTCGTGCCCCTATTCAACGAAAGTAGCAAGAGTCCAGAGCATTGGTACAAACACTAGCAGTGGAGTCCCTATTCAGTAGTCAAACCAGGAGATAAACATGTGTCCAAATCCAAACCTCCCAAGAATCTCAAACAGATGTTCCCGCTCCACTCTATTAAATGCCTTTTTGGCCTCCAGTGCGGCAATCCGATCACTGTCTCGAAAGGGCGACTTCCATGTCTTTTAACGTGGTCCATGGGCTTTCACGGTTTCATCGGTCTTCTCCAGAACCACTTGGATGGGGGCCAAGGCCTCCTCCATTGATTTCTGGAGGTCTTCCGACACAACCCGCCAGTATTTATCGAATTCTTTCGCCAGGTACTCGAAAGCCCCTCGGCCGTTAGTGGAAAGGCCGGATCCCCAGAGACTGTCTCTGTAATCTTTACTGTCGACGAGCCCTGAGAGGCATCCAATTCCGTTGCGAACATCTGTCTGCCCTTTTCCCCCAGGCTTTTCTGGGTATTTCACTGAGACAGGATCCATATTCCATTAATTCTGTGGGTTCTCAAAATAAAATACCCTTGAAACTAAGAGAAAGGGCAAAAAGTGCAGTACTTTACGGGCGCACTCGTGCACATCTTCCCCCTACATAAAGCCACTGGAAGTCCCCCTAACTTGGAAATATATCGCCATTCCTTCACCATCAGTGTCAAAATCCTGCAACTCCCTCCTAAACAGCACTGTGGGTACACCTGGACAGCAGCAGTTCAAGAAGGAAGCTCCCCACCGCCTTCTCGAGGACAATGGGGAGTAGTGGTATTGTCACCAGACTAGTAATCCAGAGACCCAGGGCCACAACCCGGTTCAAATCCCACCAGGGCAGATGGTGAAATTTGAATTGAATCAAAATCTGGACCGAAATGTCTTAACAATGACCACAAAACCATTGTCGGATAAACCCATCTGGTTCACCAATGTCCTTTAGGGAAGGAAATCTGCCGTCCTTACCCGGTCTGGCCTACATGTGACAGCAATGTGGTTGACTCTGAAATGGAGCGCAGTCGGGGATGGGCAATAAATGCCAGCGATGCCAACGTCCTTTGAAGTATTTTTTTAAAATGGTACCAATCTGAATGACCTTTCAGGTGAACTGCAGATTTTATTGATAGGTAGAAAAGTTAAATAGAAATATAAAACCAGATGTGAGAATCCTTTGGTCAGATTATTCCACTGCTCACAGGAAGATCTTCCCCAGTCCAGTTCTCAGTTTGATTTACACGTACAGCAGTATATATATTGTTACTGGATCAGTTCATTCAAATTCTAATAATCCAGAGAGGGTGAGTTGAAAACCCTCTGGACGGTCAGCAAACTTGATTTTGGTTTAATAGCTGATATCAGTAAAAGTGAAAAGGAAGCTGAAGGATTGTTATAACCAACCAATTTGTTCACTGTTGTCCTTCAGGGGAGGAACTTGTCTCATTCACCTGGTCTGGCTTTAACACAGAGATGAGGAGGAATTTCTTCAGCCAGAGGGTGGTGAATCTGTGGAACTCTTTGCCGGGCTGTGGAGGCCAATTCACTGAGTGTCTTTAAGACCGAGATAGATAGGTTCTTGATTAATATGGGGATCAGGGGTTATGGGGCGAAGGCAGGAGAATGGGGATGAGAAAAATATCAGCCATGATTGAATGGCGGAGCAGACTCGATGGGCCGAGTGGCCTAATTCTGCTCCTCTGTCTTATGGTCTTATGACGTATGCATGACTCCAGTCCCAGACCAACACTTAACCGTCCTTTGGCATAGCCGAGCGAGTCCACGGCAGGGAATAACCAGATTCATCACTTGCTTCAAAAAGGTGGTCACTCGCAATCTTCTCAGGGCAACCTGAGGAGGGACAATAAATGCCGACTTTGCAATGAGGCCTGCATCCTGAAAATTGATTTTTTTTTTTTTCTTCAAGAATTTAAACTGGGCACTAATTGTACGATTGTGGGTATTATTTCCTGATTCCCCTTTTGTTTGTTCTAGTTGTCACAAGCTCCAAGAGTCCTTGCTGAGCTCGGCGAGTGGATACAGCAACTACAGAGGAATTCTCAACTGGTGTGTGGTCATGCTGGTGAGTCCAAACCGACCTGCTTTACAAACCTGTATTTTAACTCCATGGCAGAGGAGAAAAGCCAGCACTGGCATAAGGGCCGTTTTGAAGCTGGGTTCGCGGGTTAGATTTTCAACTTTTGACATTTGTCCCATGTAAAAGGAATGTGGTGGTTTTTTTTAAAAGTTTCCAAAGCATTCATCATCAAGATTGCTGTCCCATTTTCCTGGTTAACAAAGTGTGAGGATGCCGGACCAGGCCCCAATATTTGTTAGGAAACCGGACGAGAAACCTCAAACAATTTGCAGCATGTAAAACTTCACCCCTAGAGTGATGGCTCTGACCTATAGGTATCTTTTATGTTCAAATAAACTTTAATTTAAACACAGAATTAACCACATCAACATCAAATAAATTGCTTGAAAATTAACAATTAAACAGTTCTTAAAGAAGAGGAAAAATAACTTGTACCCTATGCCTTCACAATGTATTTTCCCGCCCAGTGCAGTTAAAAATCCACTCCTAAATAAAGCTAGCAGTCGGGTTTACTTGCTGTTCCCTGTGCAGACCTTTGGAGAGAGACCCTTTCAGGAACAAGCTGAAAATCCTTCTGCTTTGTTGGACTCAAATGCTATGGCAAAGCTGCCAAAACCGCAGACAGACCTCGCTCCTCCCATTAATTACATTATCTGTACCCACTAAGATGTCCCATGACCTGCTTAGCTAGGATTAAACACCAGCCCTCATTAATTATCTACACTCCAGGGAACCTCCTTTCTACAAACAATATTACATTAGCCATCTCTCTGTAAACAAGTAAATGGTTAAAATTAATGATTGCCTCATCTTTATGACACCTTAATTACTGCTTAAGTCAGCAAGTGGTTAGCACGATGGCTTCACAGCGCCAGGGTCCCAGGTTCGATTCCTGGCTTGGGTCACTGTCTGGGCGGAGTCTCCACTTTCTCCCTCTGTCTGCATGGGTTTCCTCCGGGTGCTCCGGTTTCCTCCCACAAGTCCTGAAAGACGTGCTGTTCGGTAATTTGGCCATTCCGAATTCTTCCTCCGTGTACAATAAAGATTATTATTATAATGTAAGCCTACTTGTGACACTAATAAAGATTATTATTTGAGCCCAGGGTTTTTCATAACATTACTGCAACAAAATATAATATTTAACCATTTCCTAAATTAATCCCAAAAGTTGTGAACTCCTGCACTAAGGCAACAGTACAGCAGCAATTCTGGCCGTGTCACTGTAGGATTTATAACGTGCAGGCACCTTGGTTATTCTGAGGTGCTGTTTCCCTTCAGGTGCCCTCAACTGAGGCATCAGTGTCCCAAACCCCTTTGCAGATAATTTTATGTGAATTGTGTGTTTAACATTTAACATTATTCACTTGCCATAACCTGCAGGGCTATGGGCCAATCACTGAAAAATGGAATTTGTGCAGTCAGATATTTGTTGACCAGCGTGGGGATGATGGGCCGAATGGCCTCCTTGCTGTGCTGTAAACACTGATGGAATGTCTTTGGCTGCTGAGGCAATGCATTTTCTTTGTATTTTGCACTTTGTAGTGATTTCTGTGCATGGATGACCAGCAAACCTTCGTAAAACGGAGTTCTGGCTAACTGAGAACGAGGTGTGAACACAGAGGACCATAAACTGTAGCTGAACACAACTGCAAATGATGTAGGGCACAGGCGTATCTTGTGGTGTGACTGCTGGCTGAACTTGTGCCGAGGGATTGGGGGACAGTTCCAGCTGGGATTACATTGCATACAATAAATGGCACAGAAACAGACCATTCAGCCCAACCAGCCCATACCGTGTTAATGCTCCACTCGATCCTCCTCCCATCTTACCTCATCTAAATCTATCATCTTAATCCTCTGTTCCCTTCAACCTCAAATATGTACATACCACAGTGTAACGACGAGGGTCTTTTTACAGTAACTTCATTGCAGTGTTAATGTAAGCTTACTTGTGACCATAAAGATTATTATTATTATAACTTCTAGTAAATGTATCTATACTATCTATTTCAACCCCATTCCCTATGGTAGCTCCACATTCTCACCACTCTTTGGGTCAAGGGGTTTCTTCGTAATTTCCTGTTTGATTTCCTAATCAATTCTTTTTTTAAAAAATCTTTTTATTCTCCATTTTCACATTTTCTTTCAAAATTTACACCCCACCCACAGACAGTAAACGGTAACAAATACAAAATCAATTCCCTTAACAATACCAACGATCCCATCCTCCCACCACCCCAAACAACGGCCCACCTGTCAATATATGCATCCAATAAAACAAACCCTCCCACGGTGGCAACATAAAACAAAGGAGAAAAAGAAAAAGGAGTCCAGGACCGCCCATGGTCACCATTGACCTATAGAGTCCACAACCCCCCCCCCCACGTTCAACGCCATCCAGCCTCTGAAAGAGTACCGTACATGATACCCAAGAGTTGTACACCCCCCCCCCCTCCCCAGTCTCCAACTCCTCCCGTCCACAGCCTCTTGTAAAACTCCTCCCCCCAACCTCGGTTCCTTCCCCCCAACTTTCCACCCCGGCTAGACCACTCAGACCCTGTTCTGCCAGGCTCCGGTGGCCGCAGCCCCTCCCCCCACCTCACTCCCGTTCACTGGCGGGCTTAAACCGGCCAGTGTGGAGGCCCCCGCCCGGGTCCCTTTCCCCCTTGCCCGGCCCTAGGAAAGCCCAGAAATCCCCTTTTTAGCTCACAAACCCCGCATATCCACCTACACCCCAAAGAGCCCTCATTTCGAGTGAAAGTCCCATCACTTCCCTTGTCCAAATATATACAACATTGGCTCCTTTAGCCCACGCAGTGAAACAAAAAAAGAAGAAAATACAGTCAGTCATGAGGTTACATCGACACATGGCCATTTCTCAATTTCTCAGTTCTGCCACAGTCCTTCTGCCTTCGCAAACTCCTCCGCTGCTTCCGCCGTTCCAAAATAAAAGTCCCTGAGCTCGTAAGTCACCCTCAGCTTCGCTGGATATACAATGCCGCACTGCACCTTGCTAATGTACAGTGCCCTCTTCACCCGGTCGAAGGCAGCCCGCCTCCTCGCCAGCTCCACCGTAAAGTCCTGGTATACACGTATCCCAGCTCCAGCCCACTGCACCACCCGCTTCTGCTTGGCCCAGCTCAGGACCTTCTCCTTCACACTGTACCTACGGAAGCACAGAGTCACTACCCTTGGCGGCTCACTCGCCATTGGTACAGGCCTCCACGACCGATGAGCCCGATCCAGTTCATATCGGGAGGGATCCCCCCCCTCCCCCAATAGTTTCGCCAGCATCGCGGCAAAATACTCAATCGGCCTCGGTCCTTCAACTCCTTCGGGCAGCCCCACAATCCTCACATTCTGTCGCCTGGATCTGTTTTCCTGGTCTTCCATTTTTCCTCACAGATCCTTGTTAATGTCCATCACCTTCCGCATCTCCTTCCCCATCAAGGCAAGTTGATCACCGTGCTGCAATAATGTCTCCTCCACTTCCTTCAGCGCCTCCCCTTGCTCTCGCACCTCCGCCACTGCACTCGCCACCTCCGTCATCATCCTCCTCCACCAGCGCACTCAAAACCTCTCTCATCTCCTTCCTCATTGTTTCCATGTATCTTGTAAACTGCCTTTCGAATTCCACAGCCATCACCGTCGTTATTTCTTCAGCCGTAAGCAATGCGGCCTCCCCGGTGCTCCAGCCTCCATTTTCCTTGGTGACCCCGCGGTGACCTTTCCACTCCCCGACGGACCTTCAGCTGTTTTCTTTACAAACGATTTTTTGCTCACCCTCGACATTCTTCTTCACTGTGCCTTCACTCTTTCTTCCTGCTTTTGCCGCCTCCGTGGACCCCGGGACCAGGCTTAAAGCCCCGAAAATGCCGTTCCCGAACGGGAGCCCTCCATTGTGCGGCCGCCTCCCGCCTGCCGTCACCGGAAGTCCCCGATTTCCTAATCAATTCTACCAACCTGACATGACTTTAATATTTGCAGGCTTTACCTGGTACTTAACTAACGTAGCCCTTGATAAGTAAGCAACAATTGATTTTATTGAGAGGCTGAAGTGCAGGTCCAAGGCCCATGGTACAGGATGGTGCCAAGAATAGAGGAGATAAGAAGGAACTTGCATTTAAAAACAATTTATCATAACTATAAATTGTTTGAGAAGTGATTATTTTTCAAGTGCCTTCACTGCTGACAGGTGAATTCAGGACCTTAGGGGAGGCTGTAGCCCAGTGGTGTTGGCATTGGACTAATAATGTAGAGGCCCAGGTTAACGCTCTGTCAATTCCACCCCGGTAGATGGTGTATTGGAATTAAAAGTCTAATGATGACCATGAAACCATAGTTGATTATCGTAAAAACCCAACTGAGAGGGGGAAACCTGCCACCTTACTTGGCCTGGCCTATATGTGACTCCAGGCCCACAGAAATGGTTGACTCTGATAAGGCCGAGCAGGCCACTCAGTTAGAAAGCAGCTCACAACCACCTCTGCAGGGCAGCTAGGGATGGACAATAAATGCTGGCTGAGTCTAATTGAACGGACTGCACTGTTCTGCTTCTGGGTATTTTAGTTATATATTATAGTTTTCTTGCCTGAGCATCTCGGGCCACTTCTGTAGGCCAAGTCTCATTCCCAATGCTTAGGAGTACACCTTTTTTATCTTCCCAATATATAGATAGCCATCTCACAGATCAAAGCAAAACCCTTGTTGCTGTCTTGGCAACTACCTAATCGCATGCTCTCACATAATCATTGGACAGAATTGGAATAAATAATCCCCTAGACAGAATATGACGCAAAAATAGGCAGAGGTTTATTAGTCTGTGAACGAAGGTGAACTATAGATTTGTATTGGATACATTCCTCCTC
The DNA here is from genome assembly GCF_047496885.1 of Scyliorhinus torazame. Lineage (NCBI taxonomy): Eukaryota > Metazoa > Chordata > Chondrichthyes > Carcharhiniformes > Scyliorhinidae > Scyliorhinus > Scyliorhinus torazame. The sequence goes on along the minus strand of NC_092712.1, from coordinate 16,581,021 downwards.
TGAACTACAGGACTGTTTGGAAAACCCTATTTTATAACTTCAATTCCTCAACCCTGGACTTGCCAGATGGTCACTGCCTGGAATATGCGGACAGGCCAATTCTGATCTCTTCACTTGGGCATGCTGCCTGTGGAGGCATAACTGGACTTTCATCCACCTCAGTCAGACCTTTTAATTCAGGCGAGTGCTGGGTTGGCGCAAAATACAATTACCCCAAGGCCTCTGAATCGCAGCCTTTAAGGGATTGCCCGTTACTGGCAGATAAGAAAAATCAATGCGGTTAATCTGAATCCCTGGGACAAAAAAAACAATTAACAGTAGAAACAAACGACAAGATGTTTTGTTAGTCAGTGAGAATGAAGTACTCCTTCAGTGCAGCAGTGAAGTACAAATATTGAATAGAAGCTCAAATTCTGAAAGAGATATTGATCCCGTACTAAGATCTAGGCTGACATTCCAGTTCTACCTCCACTGAAGGAATGCTGCCCTGTCGGAAGTGCTGTTTTTCAACTGCGATGTTAAACTCGCCTGCGCTCTCAGCTGGACGTAACAGATTGATTGGAGCTAGTTTGAAGACGAGTGGGGAAGTTATTCCTGGTGTCCTGGCCAATTTCTATCCCTGAATCATCAACAACAAAGCCAGAAATAAAAACACAAATACTGTGGATGTTGGAAATCTGAAATAAGAAGTAAATGCTGGGAAAGTCTGGCAGCATCTGTGGAGAGAGGAACAGAGTTAACGTTGCGACTCCAATATAACTGAGAGCAGAGGGAGCCTTCCTTGATTTAATGTTTCATCTGAAAGACAGCACTGCTGACAGTGACGTACCACCTCCGTACCGCACTGGAGGGTCATCCTTGATTGACAGTGTGCCGTCTGACCGAAAGGAATATAACTTGCCTTTATACCATGCTGTCCACGCTCACAGGGCATCTCAAAGTGCTTCATTGCTTTGGAACTGAAGTTATTTGTTATTGAGAATAATGCATCAAGGTCCCACAATCCAGCAGCTAATCTAATTTTGATGGTTTTGTTTGACGTACAAAAGTAGGCCTAGACAGCAAGGAGAACTCCTTTTTAAACCGAGTATTGATGTTAATATCAACAGGCAGAAGCTCATGTCCAATTCTTTTGGAATAAATATAGTTGTTCAAATAAATGCGGGGCGGGGGGAGATTTTGGAAGAAAGCGGTTTTATTTAATGCCCCGGTAATTTTTCTCCTGGGTTGCTTGTAGCTGTCTCCAGGACACTGATCTTCAATTCCTGGGGCTTTGAAGCAAACCTTTGTGAATTTGTTGACACCAAGCATAGTGACTACCTAAATGTGGGTTTTAAAAAAACATCTAGAAAGAAACTTCAAATCAAACATTGGCAACAGCGCATGACTTAATTTACAACCCCCATTACTCCGCCAGAAGGAGTAAGTATAGTTGAAGGAGGCAGTGGGGTTAGTAAAATTGTGGATAATTCAGGGTTTTAATCTCTTCTTATAATGATGAATTATCCTCGGAGGCACGGCTCTGCTATAAAACAGCACACGTGGGTTGAAATGTGATACTGCGAGGAACCCAGCCAGGCATTACTGATTTCTATAATAACTGTTTCATTAACTAATTGAGTGAAATGGAGCACATAAGCCAGGCCCACAATGGAGTTAATTCTGCTTGGGGATTATTGGATTTTGTAATCCACACCACTCTGACTTAACCGTGTGAATACTTCTAAACCTCAACAGCAGAAAGCTGCCGGAAAAGTTAAGTGGGCAGCGCTCAGTCTGAGTCTGAAGATTATGGGTTCAAACGTCCTCGTTCCAGGAGATGAGTGTTTAATTTGGACTCTGTCTGTCCAGTGTGATGCTGAGTGCTGTCGTGGATCGTTGCCAGTGCCGTCTCTGTACTCCAGATGTAGCATTGAACTGATGATCAAGATGCCTGTTCGGGTGGTTGTTTAAAAATTGCTGTGGAACTATTGACAGACCAGCAGTGTTCTTTCTGAGCCAAACTTCCCTCAAGTGAGACCCAAAGGAATAAATTAAGTGGCCGTGTTCTTTCATTTGGATTTGTGGGAATCTGCTGTGCACCAAATGGCTGCCTTTCTCCCCAAAATGTGTCTTGATTGCCAGTTAATCCATCAGAGGTGATGTCGGCAATACTCTGACAACACACAGCTCCACTCGCAGCCACCTGTCTTGACTTCTCTGCTGCTATTAAATTGTTAGATGACATCGAGCATTGGATAAGCTGAAATTTCTTTCAGTTGAATATTGTTTTCTGTCTTCCTACCTTCGACTCCAGCCCTGTTCACGGCAGCAGCCATGAGATCATGCCAAGCATTTTGCAACCTTGGTGTCACCTTTGAACACAAGATAAGTTTCTGACGTCACGTTTGTGCCATCCCTCAGACCGTCAGACATTAGACCATAGAACAATACAGCACAGAACAGACCCTTCGGCCCTCGATGTTGTGCCGAGCATTGTCCGAAACCATGATCAAGCTATCCCACTCCTTGTCATTCTGGTGTGCTCCATGTGCCTATCCAATAACCGCTTGAAAGTTCCTAAAGTGTCCGACTCCACTATCACAGCAGGCAGTCCATTCCACACCCTAATCACTCCGAGTAAAGAACCTACCTCTGACATCCCTCCTATATCTCCCACCCTGAATCTTATAGTTATGCCCCCTTGTAACAGCTACATCAACCTGAGGAAATAGTCTCTGAGCATCCACTCTATCTATGCCCCTCATTATCTTATAAGCCTTCATTAAGTCGCCTCTCATCCTCCTCCGCTCCGAAGAGAAAAGCCTCCCTCAACCTTTCCTCATAAGACCTATCCTGCAAACCAGGCAGCATCCTGGTAAATCTCCTTTGCACCCTTTCCAATGCTTCCACATCCTTCCTATAATGAGGTGACCAGAACTGCACACACTACTCCAAATGTGGTCTCACCAGGGTCATGTATAGTTGCAGCATAACCCCGCGGCTCTTAAACTCAAGCCCCCTGTTAATAAACGCGAACACACTATAAGCCTTCTTCACGGCTCTATCCACTTGAGTGGCAACCTTCAGAGATCTGTGGACATGAACCCCAAGATCTCTCTGTTCCACCACTTCACCGCCCCTATCTCGTGTCATTTGCTGTTTAAACCCTCATTTCATGCCTTTGATACCTTTAGGCTCGACTATTCCGATGCACTCTTGGTCAGGCTCCCAAATTTTACCCTCCAAACACTTGAGGTCATCCAGAACTGCTGCCCGCACCTTGACTTGAACCGAATCCTGTTCCCCATCACCCCTGTGCCCACTGACCAACATTCACTCCCAGTCGAGCAATGTCTCAACTTTAAAATTATCATCATTGTTTTCAGATCGCATCGTGGTCCCCCCCACCCCCCCGCCAATATCTGTAATCCCCAATTGCACAACCTCTGAAATTTCTGCGCTGCTTTAATTCTGACTTTTTTTAAAAAGGAAAAAAATTCCATGGGACCTGGGTCAGCGTTTAAAATCATTGAAAGTTTTCGGCACAGAAAGAGGCCACTGTCCATCGTGTCTGCACCGACCCCAAAAAAAGCACCTTCCAGCCTAATCCCACTACCCAGCATTTGGCCCTTGCTCTGCAGGTACAGCACTTGGGGGCAAATCCAGACACCGTTTAAATGTGTTGTGTGTTTCTGCCTCGACCACCTTTTGAGGCAGAGAGTTCCAGTCCGCCACAACCGTCTGGGTGAAAAGACTTTTCCACTTCTCTAATCTTTCTACCAATCATTTTAAATCTGTGCCCCTGAGTCATTGATCGCTCCGCTAAAATAAATAGGCCCTTCCCATTCACTCTATCCAGCTTCCTCACAATTTTGTACATCAATCAAATCTCCCCTCCGCCTCCAAAGAGAACCACCTCAGCCTCTTGGCTGCGATTTACCAGTCCTGGCAACACCCTCGTAAATCTCGACCGTATCCTCTTTAATGCAATTACATTTTTTCTGTAAAGAGGTGACCGAAGTTGTCCTTGAGAAGATGGTGGCCACCTTGAACCGCTGCAGACCACCTGGTGTAGGTTCACCCACGGTACTATTTGTGAGGGAGTTCTGAGAGTTCAGCACCGTGACAACGGTGGAACAGTGATAAAATAAAGCAGGAGTGGTGTGCAGCTCAGAGGGAAGCTTACAGGTGGCGATGTTGTTTAGCACAGGGCTAAATCGCTGGCTTTGAAAGCAGACCAAGGCAGGCCAGCAGCACGGTTCAATTTCCATAACAGCCTCCCCGAACAGGCGCCGGAATGTGGCGACTAGGGGCTTTTCACAGTAACTTCATTTGAAGCCTACTTGTGACAATAAGCGATTTTTATTTCATTTCATTTTCATTTCATGTTCCCATTTATCTGCCCTTCTCCTTCCAGGTGGTAGAGGTTATGGATTTGGAATGTGCTGTCAGAGGAACCTTGGTGACCTTGGACATCACCAATTTTGATTGCTCCATTATTGGTGGTATGCCCTCAGTTGCATGGGCAGGTAGGTCAGTGAGGGAGTAGGAGCAGACAGTTGATGTTGGTGCTTGTGGAATGCAGCCATGAGTGGGTGGGTCCTTGCGTAAAGTGCCAAGAGAGCACAGTGAAGCTTGCAGGCTTACCCAAGAAGGAATCACGTCTGAGATGGCGACAGATTATGAATGTTGAAGAGTGATGAAGTGTTGGGGCAGGATTTGGAAAAAGAGTTACCGGAAAGGAGCAAAATTGGAGAGAGATGTCATTTCCATCTGGCAGCACGGTAGCATTGTGGATAGCACAATTGCTTCACAGCTCCAGGGTCCCCGGTTCGATTCCGGCTTGGGTCACTGTCTGTGCGGAGTCTGCACATCCTCCCCGTGTGTGCGTGGGTTTCCTCCGGGTGCTCCGGTTTCCTCCCACAGTCCAAAGATGTGCAGGTTAGGTGGATTGGCCATGATAAATTGCCCTTAGTATCCAAAATTGCCCTTAGTGTTGGGTGGGGTTACTGGGTTATGGGGATAGGGTGGAGGTGTTGACCTTGGGTGGGGTGCTCTTTCCAAGAGCCGGTGCAGACTCGATGGGCCGAATGGCCTCCTTCTGCACTGTACATTCTATGACAATTCTATGACATCCAGGACAGAATTGCCAGGAACCAGTTTGTAGCTGAAACCCAACAAACCAGTAGAACCAGTCCATTCGCAGCCTGTTGTCACACATCCTCCACAACAGCAACAGCGCACACAGGGCTGAAGCTGATCAAAGTTATTTTTAAATGTAATCAACAGGGCAGTAAATCCACGACGCAGCTCCCGAGCCTCGCAGTATTATCCTGTCTTCTCCAGTGCAGAAGCAGTCTTGATGAAGCCAAAATTCAAGAAAAGACTGCGAGCTCACTAAGGAAGACATTGGGTTGAGGCTCGTCAGTGGCAGTTTTTAATAATAATCATTTTTACTATTGTCACAAGTAGGCATACATTAACACTACAATTAAGTTACTGTGAAAAGCCCCTAGTCGCCACATTGCGGCGCCTGTTCGGGTACACGGAGAATTCAGAATGTGGGAGGAAACCGGAGCACCCGGAGGAAACCCACGCAGACATGGGGAGAACGGGCAGACAGTTAATCTGAAATTAGAACTAAAATCCACCCACCTCCTCCTGCTTCTATTTTCTGTGTGTCTATGTTTTAAGAGCTGGGGAACCGAAACAGTGGGCCAGGAGAGATTTGAAAAGAAAGGGCCAAGTATGGCAGCGGTTGACCAAGGACAGAAGGTCCCGAGGAAGCTGACTGTCCAGGGGCCATCTTGTAGGGGGATAGAAAATGAGGATTTCCAAGGTCTGGAGGTTGCAGAGGTAACTTCCCAGGAGGAGTGACTTCCATTTTGTGGGGAGACTAAGAGATGCATTTGGTACTCTGTCAAAAAGAGAAGATTTAGAGAGAAGAGTTTTGTCGATAGGACTGCTGTGTCAGTCTTTGTCATTCATTCCATCTTCTCTTTTTCTACCTTGTGGCCGGGTAAAGGGCTGAAATGTAATGGTAACGGAAATGGAGCGTCTTAAACATCTTATTGGTGGTCATTTTAACAAAGCTGTACATTTTATCCAAATGTAACGTGTTCATCATGAAAGACAGCTAATCAAAGCTGTTACAGTAAACTAGCTGTTCCCTTTTCCCACTTCGTCACTCATCGGGTTAACCAGAGATAACTGAAAAGGCTCCTTAAATGCCACACAGCTATTCCTTTATAAATTGTACATGTACAATCCCCATGCCCAACCAAAATGGGTAGGCGGCAAATGTGCTCTGTGACCAGCCCAGTGAACCAGGCTGACTTTCTATTTTCCCCTACCTGGTCTGGTCTCCCCGTGGGAAACCTTCTACTGCTCCGTTGAAGGTGTCCCCATAGTTACGTGGCTGAGATTGCCTCTTGCTTGGGAATTAGAAACACAACCCTGTTCTAAATGCCAAAGCTATCTCTGTTTCACTGGCGGAATTTTAAAGGTTCTTTGTTGTAGCAAGTTCTCTGATTTGGCCTTGGATACAAGTTGCCTTGGCAACTGTTTGGCACGACCGATCTAAAGGGAACTTTTTCAGAGAGACGGTTCTGGGCTTTGGAAGCATATTTCAGAAATTTAAATTTGAGCTCGGCTCCATGAGAAATGAACCCAGTTTTAAATTACAGCTCGTTACGACTAAATGTGCGTAAGTGTACCAGCTGCATCTGACTGGCGAATCGTGCTCTGGGTAGGAATCAAGCTTTTTTTTTTTTACTGGGTCTTATTTGAACAGTTAGGCCAAGTCTGGTTGGGCGTGATCCAGTGATATCCCACCAGCTGCCTCTCCCAACACTATCCAGTCAAACACGGTGGCACAGTGGTTAGCACTGCTGCCTCACTGCTCCAGGGACCTAGGTTGAATTCCGGCCTCAGGTGACTGTCTGTGTGGAGATTGCACGTTCTCCCCGTGTCTGTGTGGGTTTCCTCCGGGTTTTCCGGTTTCCTCCCACAGTCCAAAAATGTGCAGGTTAGGTGGATTGGCCGTGCTAAATCGTTCCTTAGCGTCAAAAAGGTTAGGTGGGGTTACTGGGTGCACGGGGATAGGATGGAGGAGCGGGCTTAAGTAGAGTGCACTTTCCAGCGGCTGGTGCTAACTGAATGGGCCGAATGGCCTCCTCCTACACTGTAAATTCTATGATCGCCGTGTCCCATTTCCAATGTTGGTATAACTAATAAAAGTGGGGAAATAAACACACCGTTGTAACGACTCACTGATTTTCCTCCTGAATTGCTTACAACAATATCCAGGAAACAGCTCTTCAAATCCCAGAGTCTTCAGGGAAACCTGGAACGTTAACAACCGTCTGTATGGGCCATTCAGTGTAGAGGGAGAGTTGGGTTGGTCGGAATCTGGTACAGAACAGGCACAATCTAAAGTGCAAGGTGCCTCTGTGCCATGTACCAGGTACAAAGGGCAGAAATGATTCAGTCAAATTGCATTTATCTGACACTAGTACATATCTGCAGTAGCCGAGTACAGGAGGTCAGGAATAGAGATCCAACCATGCTTAACTTTCAAAAAGAATCCAAGTTGTTTAACCCTTCACCAAAGTTAGTGCCTCTGATTCTGGTTTGCTGGCTACGCTTTTCCCACTTTCTTGGTTATATTAATATTTGTGATGGGAAAAAGGGGTGGTTCGAACTCTGTCTCTGATTCAAGGATAGCTGGGCAGAAACTATTCCATTGGCAACGGGCAACTAAATAAAGATAGCTTTTACTGTGCACTGATAGAGATATATTGAGGTGTATAAAGCTGTTTTTGAAACTATCAGTGTGTGTTCTCAGAGATTTACATCTTCTGCCTGATGGAAGAGATTGGAAGAGAGAATACCCTGGACGGGAGGGGTCTTTGATTATGCTGCCCGCTTTCCCCAGGCAGTGGGTGGTGTAGACTGAGTCAATGGATGGGAGGCGGGCTTGCGTGATGGACTGGGCTGTGTTCACGACTCTCTGTAGTTTCTTACAGTCTTGGGCCGAGCAGTTGCCATACCAGGCTGTGATGCAGCCCGATAGGATGTTTTCTATGGTGCATTTGTAAAAGTTGGTATGAGTCAATGTGGACATGCCAAATTTCCTTCGTTTCCTGACGAAGTATAGGTACTGTTGTGCTTTCTTGGAAATAGCGTCGACGTGGGTGGACCAGGACAGATTGTTTGAAGCTGTCAACCATCACCTGGACCGGATGGACTACATCCCAGGGTTCTAAAAGAGGTAGCTGAGGAGATTGTGGAGACATTGATGATGATCTTTCAGGAATCACTGGAGGCAGGAAGGGTCCCAGAGGACTGGAAAGTGGCTAATGTAACATCGCTGTTTAAGAAGGGAGGGAGGCAGAAGACAGGAAATTATAGGCCGGTTAGCCTGACTGGTCATTGGTAAGATTTTAGAGTCCATGATTAAATGTCAAATTTAAAAAAATATATATATATTTATTCAAATTTTTCAACAAATTTTCAACAAACCCCCCCCCCAACAAGAAAAAGGAAACAAAAACACAACAATCAGAAATTATACATTGGATTTCCCCCATATAACATTTAAAAGCGCAAATAGGGGGGAAAAAACACCTTCACCCAAACGCCACCCCAAAAGAACCCCCCCGGGCTGCTGCTGCTGACCTCCTCCTAACGCTCCGCGAGATAGTCTAGGAACGGTTGCCACCGCCTGAGGAACCCTTGCACAGACCCTCGCAAGGCAAACTTTATCCTCTCCAGCTTGATGAACCCTGCCATGTCATTGATCTAAGCTTCCACATTAGGGGGCTTCACATCTTTCCATAGTAGCAAAATCCTCCGCCGGGCTACCAGGGACGCAAAGGCCAGAATACCGGCCTCTTTCGCCTCCTGCACTGCCGGCTCGTCCGATACCCCAAATAATGCCAATCCCCAGCTCGGCTTGACCCGGGCGTTCACCACCTTGGACATAGTCCTGACAAAACCCCTCCAAAACCCATCCAGTGCCGGGCACGACCAGAACATATATGGACATGATTTGCCGGGCTCCCCGAGCACCTCCCACATCTGTCCTCCACCCCAAAGAACCTACTCAACCTCGCCCCTGTCATATGCGCTCTGTGAGTAACTTTGAACTGTATTAGGCTGAGCCTGGCGCAAGAGGAGGAAGAATTAACCCTACTCAGAGCATCAGCCCACAGACCCTCATTTATCTCCTCCCCAAGCTCCTCCTCCCACTTGCCCTTTAACTCCTCCACCGAGGCCGCCTCCTCTTCCTTCAGCTCCTGGTAAATCGCCAAAACCTTGCCTTCTCCAACCCATACACCCGAAATCACCCTGTCCTGAATCCCACGTACTGGAAGCAGCGGGAATTCCCTCACCTCCTGCCTCACAAACTCCCTCACCTGCATGTACCTGAAAGCGTTTCCCGGGGGTAGCCCAAACTTCTCCTCCAGCACCCCTATGCTCGCAAACGTCCCATCGATGAACAGGTCACCCATTCTTCTAATCCCTGCCCGATACCAGCTCCGAAACCCCCCATCCATCCTTCACGGGACAAACTGATGATTCTCCCGAATCGGTGACCAAACCGAGGCTCCCACCTCGCCCCTGTGTCGCCTCCACTGCCCCCAGATCTTCAGCGTCGCCGCCACCACCGGACTCGGGGTGTACCTTGTCGGCGAGAACGGCAACGGTGCCGTCACCAGCGCCCTCAGGCTCGTGCCCACACAGGACACCCTCTCTAGCCTCTTCCACGCCGCCCCCTCTCCCTCCATTACCCACTTACGGATCATCGCCACATTGGCAGCCCAATAATAGCCACACAAATTCGGCAGCGCCAGCCCCCCCCCCCCCCGCTACGCTCCAGAAACACACTCTTCACCCTCGGGGTCTTATTCGCCCACACAAATCCCATGATGCTCCTGCTTACCCGTTTGAAAAAGGCCTTGGGGATCAAAATGGGAAGGCACTGGAACACAAAGAGAAACCTCGGGAGGACCGTCATTTTGACCGACTGCACCCTACCCGCTAGTGAGAGTGGCAGCATATCCCATCTTTTAAAATCATCCTCCATTTGCTCCACCAACTGCGTCAAATTGAGCTTGTGCAGGGCCCCCAACTCCTATCTATTTGGATCCCTAGGTACCGAAAGCTCCTTTCCCCCTCTTCAGCGGTAGCTCGTCTATCCCCCTTCCCTGGTCTCCATTTCCTGGACTCCCTCAGTGCCATGTCCAGTGGCTCAATTGCTAGTGCAAACAACAAGGGGGGATAAGGGGCACCCCTGCCTCGTCCCCCGGTACAGCCGAAAGTACTCCGACCTCCGCCAATTCGTAGCCACACTCGCCACCGGGGCTCTATATAGTAGCCTGACCCAACTGATGAACCCCTCCCCGAACCCAAACCTCCGCAACACTTCCCAAAGGTACTCCCACTCCACCCAATAAAAGGCCTTCTCCGCGTTCATAGCTGCCACTACCTCCGCTTCCCCCTCGCCACCGAGGGCATCATAATCACATTGAGGAGCCTCCGCACATTTGTATTTAGCTGCCTACCCTTCACAAGTCCCGTCTGGTCCTCATGAATCACCCCCAGGACACATTCCTCAATTCTCGTAGCCAGCACCTTCGCCAGCAACTTGGCGTCAACATTGAGGAGCGAGATCGGTCTATACATAGAATCATAGAATTTACAGTGCAGAAGGAGGCTATTCAGCCCATCGAGTCTGCACCAGCTCTTGGAAAGAGCACCCCACCCAAGGTCAACACCTCCACCCTATCCCCATAACCCAGTAACCCCACCCAACACTAAGGGCAATTTTGGATACTAAGGGCAATTTATCATGGCCAATCCACCTAACCTGCACATCTTTGGACTGTGGGAGGAAACCGGAGCACCCGGAGGAAACCCACGCACCCATGGGGAGAACGTGCCGACTGCACAGACAGTGACCCAAGCCGGGAATCGAACCTGGGACTCTGGAGCTGTGAAGCAATTGTGCTATCCACAATGCTGCCGTGCTGTCCATATACGACCCACGTTGCATTGGATCCTTGTCCCGCTTCAAGATCAAAGAAATCAGCGCCCTGGACACTGTCGGGGGCAAGGTCCCCCCCTCCCTCGCCTTATTAAAAGTCCCCACTAGCAACGGGCCCAGCAGGTCCACATATTTCCTGTAAAATTCAACCGTGAACCCATCCGGCCCCAGGGCCCTCCCCGCCTGCATGCTCCCCAATCCTTTAATCAGCTTCTCCAGCCCAATCGGCGCCCCCAAACCAGCCACCACCTCCTCCTCCACCCTCGGGAACCTCAGCTGATCCAGGAATCGTCACATCCCCTCCTCCCCCACTGGGGGCTCAGACCTGCACAGATCCCCATAGAAGTCCCTAAATACCTCATTTATTCTCACCGCACTCCACACCGTATTCCCCCCTATATCCTTGACTCCACCAATCTCCCTCGCTGCCTCCCTGTTACGAAGCTGATGTGCCAGCATTCAAATCGCCTTCTCCCCATACTCATACGCCGCCCCCTGCGCTTTCCTCCACTGTGCCTCTGCTTTCCCCGTGGTCAACAGGTCGAACTCTGTCTGGAGGTTCCGTCGCTCCCTAAGTAGCCCCTCCTCGGGGGCCTCTGCATACCTCCTGTCCACCCTTAAAATCTCCCCCACCAACCTCTCCCTCTCCCACCCCTCTCTCTTCTCCCTGTGGGCCCTAATGGAGATTAGCTCCCCCCTGACCACCGCCTTCAACGCCTCCCAGACTACCCCGACCTCCCCGTTGTCGTTGGCCTCCGAGTATCTTTCAATACACTCCCGCACCCGCCCGCACCCCCCCCGCACACTCCCTCATCCGCCAACAGTCCCACATCGAGGCGCCACAGCGGGCGCTGGTCCCTCTCCTCCCCCAACTCCAGCTCCACCCAATGTGGGGCGTGGTCCGAGATGGCTATGGCCGAATATTCCGTTCCCTCCACTTTCGGGATTAGCGCCCTACTCCAAATGAAACAATCTATCCGGGAGTAGGCTCTGGACGTGGGAAAAGAAGGAACATTGCCTGGCCAGTGGCCTGACAAACCTCCATGGATCCACTCCCCCCACCTGGTCCATAAACCCCCTGAGCACCTTGGCCGCACCGGCCTCTTACCCGTCCTGGACCTAGAATGGTCCAGTGCTGGGTCCAGCACCGTGTCGAAGTCCCCCCCCCCCCCCCCCCCCCCCCCATTATCAAGCTTCCTACCTCCAGATCCGGAATCCGACCCAGCATGCGTTTCATAAATCCGGCATCATCCCAGTTCGGGGCGTATACGTTCACCAGTACCACCCGCACCCCCTGCAACCTACCGCTCACCATCACATAGCGACCTCCATTATCCGCTACAATATTCAGTGCCTGAAATGACACCCGCTTCCCCACCAGTATTGCAACCCCTCTGTTCTTCGCATCCAGCCCTGAATGAAAGACCTGCCCTACCAATCCCTTTCTCAGCCTAACCTGATCTGCCACCTTCAGATGTGTCTCCTGGAGCATAACCACATCTGCCTTCAGTCCCTTTAAGTGCGCGAACACCCGGGCCCTCTTGACCGGCCCGTTCAGGCCCCTCACATTCCAAGTTATCAGCCGGATCAGGGGGGGCTACTCGCATCCCCTCCCCCGCAAGACTAGCCATCTCCTTTTCTAGGCCAGCCACGTGCCCGCACCTCCCGCACCCTCCCGCCCCCCCAGGCGGCGGACTCCCGCCCCCCAGGCGGCGGACTCCCGCCCCCCAGGCGGCGGACTCCCGCCCCCCAGGCGGCGAACTCCCGCCTCCCCCCCAGGCGGCGGACTCCCGCCCCGACTACCTCTCCTACTTCCAGCTCCCCTTTGGCCAATGCAGCAGCAACCCAGTTCTCTCTCTCTCTTCTCCCCCCCCCCCCCCAGATCCTCATCTAGCCATTTTGCTCCCCCCATGGCACTCCGTTAGTCAGCTGACTCCTGCTGACCCCAGCCTCTCCCGCCATTCCATCGACCTCCCAGTGTGAGAATCCTCCCACCCCTTGGCAGTCAGTGTGCGCTCCTCTCCAGCACCGCCCTTCCCCCCGGCCCCGCCCCCATCCTTCCCTGCCGCGGGAAAAAGCCCGTGCTTTCCTGAGCCGGCCCGCCCCCTCTGGCGCTGCTCCTTTTTTCGGCCTTACCCCAACTCCCCATCCCCGGGCCTCCACCCCCCCCTCTTCCTCCGTGGGGCCCTGCCCCTCCAACACCGGCGCCCACACTCTCCCACAGCCCCCACATCAAATCCATTCACCCATCCCCACCCAGCACTCAAACAAAAAGAACATTCCCCAAACACAGTAAACATCCCCCCACGACAAACCCTCAGTTTGAGCCCAACTTTTCAGTCTGGATGAAGTTCCTGCCTCATCAGGCGTTTCAAAATAGTGGTGCCGATCTTGGAACGTGACCCACAATCGCGCTGGCTGCAGCATCCCGAACTTCACCCCCTTCCGATGGAGCAACGCCTTAGCCCGGTTAAAACCGTCCCTCTTCTTAGCTATCTCCGCACTCCAGTCCTGGTAAATTCGATGCTCTGCTCTTTTTTGGCCAATCTCAGGACTCACTCTCTGTCCATAAAGCAGTGGAACCTCACCACTACAGCCCTTGGCGGCCCGTTGGCTTTGGGTCTCTTCGCCAGGACCCGATGAGACCCATCCAGCTCCAGGGGCCTCGGGAAAGCTCCCGGGCCCATCAGCGAATTGAGCATCGTGCTCATGTATGCCCCGGCATCGGGCCCCTCCACTCCTTCAGGGAGACCCAGAATCCGATGATTCTTCCTCCTCAACCTATTCTCCAGGTCCTCAAATTTTTCCGCCCACCTCTTGTGCAGCACCTCGTGTGCCTCCACCTTCACCGCCAGGCCCAAGATCTTGTCCTCGTTCTCCGAGGCGTTTTGCCGCACCTCCCGAATCGCCGCCCCCTGGGCCTTCTGGGTCTCCACAAGCTTCTCAATCGCCACCTTCATTGGCGCCAGCATTTCTGTCCTCAGCTCAAAGCAGCGTTTAAGAAACTCCTGCTGCTCCTGCGACCACTGCGCCCACGCTGCTTGGTCTCCACCCGCCGCCATCTTGCTTTTCCGCCCTCGCACTTTCCGCTGCACCAGCATCACTTTTCTAACTGCTCCACTCCTGGTCCAATCCATATAATGTCGGGTGGACCTTACTGTCACCTTCCCACACTGGAAGCCGTCGAACAATTGCCGTTGGGGCCCCTCTGAAGAGCCCAAAAGTCTGTTCCCGGCGGGAGCTGCCGAACGTGCGACCTACCTAGGCATGGCCGCAACCGGAAGTTGCTAAATGTCAAATTAACCTGGCTTGGCATCCAGCAATAAGTTCCACTTATAGACAACCTTTATCAAGAATTGTTAGGGTGCAAAAGGAGGCCATTTGTCCCATCCTTGTCTGCACCAAACGACATCCTGGCTTCGTGCCATCCCACTGCCTTTTCCCCGTACCCCTGCACATGCTCTCTCAAATGGCTCCATTCAACCTGCCTCCACCACACTTCCAGGCAGTGCATTCCAGACCCGAGTCACTCGTGTGAAAAAGTTTAAGATAGAAAAACACTCAAGTGATTTACAGGGGGGTAATCAGAAAAAGATGGATGGCAAGCCATTAAAGAACATATTGTGATCTCTGTTGGAAATTCATATGGCCACTATTGCCACATCATCCGAGCTCTGGCCTTGTGCCATTTACATAATGTAAAGATAATGGCTCTGTATTAACGCAGCCAGCAGCAGTTTATTATCTCCTGGAAGAAAGGAAAAGAAACTGAGTATTTCTGCGAAATTACTTTTTTCAAGTACCACTTCCCCCTTTGTTTGTCCCCGTTGAGTTTTCTCTACTTCCTCCCAGTTTTCTCTGTTGCTCACTGTTGGGCATGGTGGCACAGTGGTTGGCACTGCTGCCTCACAGTGGCAGGGACCCAGGTTCAATTCCGGCCTTGGGTGACTGTCTGTGCGGAGTCTGCACGTTCTCCCCGTGTCTGCGTGGGTTTCCTCCGGGTGCTCCAGTTTCTTCCCACAGTCCAAAGATGTGCCGGTTAGGTTGATTGACCATGCTAAATTGCCACTTTGTATGTAAAGGTTAGGTGGGGTTACGGGATTGCAGGGGGCTGGGCCTAGATAGGGTGGTCTTTAGGAGGATCGGTGTAGACTCGATGGGCTGAATGGCCTCCTTCTGCACTGTAGGAAATCTATGCATATTCTAAGTTTATGCTTGCGTCTTTCTCTGCCCTCCAACCCCCATGGCAATGTCTATGTAACATACCTGGCGAATACTGATCACGCCTTAAATTTTTCCAATTACGGGGCAATTTAACGTGGCCAATCCACCTACCCTGCACATCTTTGGGTTGTGGGGGTGAAACCCACGCAAACACAGGGAGAATGTGCAAACTCCACACGGTCAGTGACCCAGAGCCGGGATCGAACCTGGGAACTCAGCGTTGTGGGGCAGCAGTGCTCGGGTACTGATCATACCTGATCGACACCAAGTTAGTCGATCCTGGTTGGAGTAGAGAACGGTGGTTAATATCGTCCCTGCACCTGATCATTACAAGAAATATCTTCTTTTGTACCCATGTTGTCACTTTGCCTTGCATACCAGTTGGTATCAATACACTTGAGTTGTAATCTTTGACTTTATTATTTTATTTATTAACTGTCCATTAATACTCCAAAAGTATTAAGAATCAATCATATGGTGTGGGACTGGAGTCACGTGTATGTTGGTCTGAATAGGGTGTCCAATCACCTCCGATTAGTACCAATGAGTCCTTCGCCCTTTGGCGTTGCTACTTCCAGCCGAGTTTGACCCATCATTGTGTTGTCTTCTGTGCTCCTGACTTTGAAGTTGGGAGAGGTTTACCTTTGGATTATAGCTGACTGTGCAAGTCCCAAATTATCCGAATACAAAATATATCCCAGGACAAAAACTATTTGAAGGTGCTTTTTCTTTTTTAACAAACAATTTTATTGAGGTATTTTTTGGCATTGTAAGCAGTTACAGATTACAGAAATATGCAAACATCAACAGAAAACCAACACTTCAACCAAACCAGAATGCACATACCCGCTTCTCTCCCATAAACACTACCCGCCTATTTATCCCTCCTACTCTACCCTAATCTCCCCCCTCCACCCCTCTTCTCCCCCTCCCCCTGCTGACGTTCACTCTCCCGCGAAGAAGTCGATGAATGGTTGCCACCTTCGGGCGAACCCCAATACAGATAGCTTCAAGGTGAACTTGATTTTTTTCCATGCCCAAAAAACTCAACATGTCCGAAAGCCATGGTTCGGTCTTCAGGGATTTTGAGTCCCTCCATGCCAGCAGTATTCGCCGCCGGGCTATCAGGGAAGCAAAGGCCAGAACATCGGCCTCGTTCTCCTCCTGGACTCCTGGGTCTTCCGAAGAAGGTGCTTTTTCAAATGAACTATTACTAAGATTAAACTGAGAGTTCTGCTTCACCCGTTACACATTGATGCTTCTTTTCTCATAACAATAGATGTTGATCTCTGTTCAGGAATTGGCTTGGGGAATGTCAGAACCAGCAATGACCACTTAAGTAGGGTTATTTGCTGACGTAGTTCTTGACCAATTACACCGCTGATGGTTAATTAGGAAAGCATCGATCTCAGCACCATTTCTCTGCGCACTCACTGAATCTTAAAACCCATCAGAATTCTCCATGACATTCACTTCATTGTTTTAATAATGTGTCCAACGGAACCCTTCACAGATATTGGGCCATCCGATGTGGACGCACTATCCTAAAACTGCCCAAAGACTCCAGGTGAATGATGCCGTGACTGCAGAACAAACTGGTCTCGTCGCCAGCAGAAGCATTGTGTCAATTTCAGACTTGCAAGATGCCCAAGCAAATACTAAGATTTAAATTTGAACCTTTGGATAACGGAGTTCCGAGGCCTCCTTTTGACACCCATGAGTTATAGTACCACCCGAGCAATAAACTTTTTTTAAAAATAAAGAATTGTTGCCTGGTGAGGATCTGAGGCCCACTGACGAGGTGTCTGGCTGTGCTGTTGAGGGAAGGGGAAGCTCTGCTGCCCGTGGCTACGTTGGATTTATTGTCCATTCGTACAACCCAGCAAAGTGGTTCTTATCGCTCATTTGTTAATGCAATGTCAGCTGCTGCCCCGAGATACAGCTGCACGATCTGGCAAAGCTGGGAAAAGAGCAGCGATCATTTCGCCTGTCCAAACTTCGGTCTGGAGGGGACAGCACTCGAGTGGAGGGCTGGAGGTTGGAACTCTGTGACAGTGCAATAATGTCGGGTGGTCAAATGCTTTGGCACATTGCGTGGCTCGGTGTCGAATTATATTTGGCTGTCACTGCATGAGGCCCCTCCGGAAGTTTCACTATGTTGAAGGTGATTTATGGGGGTAAGAGTAGAAAAGCGGTTAATGTCACTGAGCCAGTAATCCAGCAGCCTGGACCAGACTTCGAATCCATTGCAGCAGCTGAAAATTTCAATTCAGCTAACAAAATAAATCTGGAATTAAATAAATCTAGTATCAGTCATGGTGCCCATTAAATAATTGACTTGTTATAAAAACCCATCTGGTCTTTTCGGGAAATGAATCTGAATCCAGACCTACACTGACTCTCAGCTGACCTCTGAAATGGTTTGTTGCGAAGGAAAGGCAACAAACGGCCAGCCAGTCATATCGTCTGAATGGAAAGAAGGCGAACAGCTTTGACCGCAAACAGTTGCGTAAATTCTTTTACAAACACACGGGCTGTGAATCTTTACCCAGTGATGGGGGCGGTTTAGCACAGTGGGCTAAATGGCTGGCTTGTAATACAGGACAAGGCCAGAAACGCGGGTTCAATTCCCGTACCAGCCTCCCCGAACAGGCGCTGGAATGTGGCGACTAGGGGCTTTTCACAGTAACTTAATTTGAAGCCTACTTGTGACAATAAGCGATTATTATTATTATTATTATTATTATTATTATTATTATTATTATTATTATTATTATTATTATAATAATATGTGGGGCAGCTTTAAGAACTATACAGAAGCAATAGGCTCCTTCCTGCTGTTTGACTCAGCAGATGTGAATCCTCAAACCTCTACTTTCCCGAAGAAATGGACGACATGAAGCAATTGTTCGGAAAGTTGTGGTTTGAACTCGCAGCCTATCATCACTCGATGGTGTGCCATTGCAGGGCTAGCTTGTAAACCGTTTTAACTGGAATGATATTATTTGTCAGGAGGAGAGCAGGGGCAATGTTTGACTAAACATTTTTTTGAAAGTAAGCCAAATAACACATTGCTTATGAGCGTGATTTTCCGAGTCACAAGAGAGAGCTCAAATTTCAGCAGTCACTACTTCCCCAAATAATTTCTCAACTTCCTAAGTTGACACACGTCCTACTTTGCAATAACCGAGGGATCAGTCTGTAGACCTTTACCTGCACTGAGCTTGATGCTAAAAGATACAGCAATCAGTGTTAACTCTCCCTTCCCTTCTACAGAATAGATACTCTAAATGGAATGTGTTTTCCTGTCGCTCCTCCGCTCCCCTTCCATATCTGGCCTTTGCTCTAAAATGCTTTCTGCTATTTTGGAGTATTCAACCAACCACCCCATAAAGTAATGCTCAATTCAGGCATCGGGGGTAACTTTGTGGCTAAATACCTGCTGGTAATTGGGTTTGCCTATAATTATTTGCCCTCTTCTTTTGAATAGCCTGTTGAGACGTGTCACAGTGCAGCAAAACCTACCTCTGATCGGCCACCCTGAATGAAACCAGATCTGTTTTAACCTCATCTGACCTCTTCCAGCACTCTGGTCAGTAAATTTGAAAGTCTTGGCAATAGCGCTCAACAACATAGAAGTTACAGTGCAGAAGGAGGCCATTCGGCCCATTGAGCCTGCACCAGCCCTGGGAAAGCGCACCCTAGCCCTGTAATCCTGTACTCCACCTATCCTTTTGGACACTAAGGGACATTTTGTACGGCCAATCCACCTAACCTGTACATATTTGGACTGTGGGAGGAAACCGGAGCACCCGGTGGAAACCCACGCAGACACGGGGAGAACGTGCAGACTCCGCACAGACAGTGACCCGAGACCGGAGTTGAGCCCGGGTCCCTGGAGCTGTGAGGTAGCAGTGCTAGCTACTGTGCCACCATGCCGCCCTGAGTAGATATGCAAGGTGTGAAAGAAAGTTGCAAGAGGTAAAAACATGGACTGAATGAGCTTCCTTTTCTTTTAAATACAAAAAGCTAAAGTAGAGATAAGTTAATCAATTTTGGGAGAGAGCAGTTCTAAATAAACTGGGAGACAATGGAGAGATCACAAGAACATAGTTAGGGAGATACAGAAACTTATGGGGGTAGTTATTTTAGAACTCAATAGACAGCAAGAATAGCTCGTTAAACTTCTAGCAAGCGATGTAAACAAAGCCACATCTGAAAATCTAACTGCTGGTCAGCTCAGAGGGCACCCTAAGCCAGAATTAAAAGCACTGTGTGGTAAAGGTTAGTCAGGGCGATCATTTCTGGATTTTCAAAATCTCTCCTCATACTATACAAATTACAAGCACAACTGTGAAGGCAGTTGTGTCAAGTTTCACTTCTGGGATTTGAACAGCACGATATTTGCCATCAGCTATGCCCTTCAGAGGAGTCTCGAGGTAAAACAGCAGAGCTCAAAGCTTCATAAAAATAATTTAGATTTGCCTCGTTATAGTCCAAATTATATAAGTTTCTACGAGCTATTCTTGCTGTCTACTGAGTTCTAAAATAACTACCCCTATAAGTTTCTGTATCTCCTTAAATATGTTCTTTCCCGGTGATCTCTCCATTGTCTCCCAGTACATTTAGAACTGCTGTGTCCCAAAATTGATTAACTTATCTCTACTTTAGCTTTTTGTATTTAAAAGAAAAGGAAGCTCATTCAGTCCATGCTTTTGCCTCTGCCACCTTTCTTTTACACCTTGCACATCTTCTCCTTTGAAATCACAACAACCCATTCAAATTATCCCATTCGTCCGTACTAAATTATCTCTCGGAAGCATCTGTTTGAAGTTTGCTAAGATCATTGCCATATCAAATCCCCAGTTTAGTTTCACAATCACTCTGACCTTCGCGGCTTCAAGGGCCAAGCACGCAAGTGAACATCCAACTGTCTCTTCGCCAAAATCTCTGCAAAGAACTTCTAAACCGTGATACATTCATAGATGAGGACATGTTTGAGGCAATCCCTCAACTTCCCATCAAAGATAATCATAGATCCCACCAAGTGTGGGTAGTAGATTGAAAAAGCTGCAGGAGTAGACATGATCTCAGCGGAGATTATCAACCATGGAGGAGAAGAGATCACCTGTCATCTCCATCAGCCGTTCCTGAAAATCTGGGACAGAGAAGACATTTCTGCCGACTTTCGGGATGTCGTCATTGCCACCATCTTCAAGAGGTTTGACAAAGCCGACTGTGGGAACTACCAAGGAATCTCCCTACTCTTCAACACCAGGAAAATTGTCACCCGAATCCTCGCGAGCAGCCTTCCCCCAGTCTCTAAAGAAATCCTTCCGGAAAGCCAGTGTGGCTTCTGACCAAACCGTGGATCAGCGGACATGATTTTCACAGCTCGGCAACTTCAAGAGAAATGCCAGGACCAACATCAACCACTACATGGCCTTCATCGTTCTGACCAAGGCTTTTGATTCAGTCAATCAGGAAGCGCTGTGCAAGACCCAGTCAAAGGTCAGCTGTCCAGAGAAATTCATCAACACCGTCCGACTGCTCCACAACAAGATGTTGCCGACAGTCCGCATCGACAGAAATAAAACGGAAACCTTTTGAGGTCAAGACTGGAGTCAAGCAGGGATGTGTCATTTCCTCCTCCATTTCTCCATCTTCATCGCCACCATCCTTCACCTTGTCAAGAATAAGCGTCCCAGTGGAGTGGGCGTTGTTTGCAGGATGGACGGAAAACCTGTCAACCTCAGCCGGTTGAAATCCAAGAAACAAACAGCACTGATGTAACTCGTGGATGTATGTGGATGACATCGCCATCTCCACTCTCTCAGAAGATAATCTCCAAGCTATGCTCGACACCTTCGCAGAAACATACCAAAGAATCGGTCTCAGCCTTGACCTCCAGAAGATCCAAGTTTTTTTACCAATCCGCCCCAGGGCAAATTCCAGTATCTCCTTCCATCAATTTCAATGGAGAAATTCTACCAAAAGTGGAACATTTCCCCTACCTGGGGAGTGTATCCAATCCGTAAGCTCCTCCATTGCATACCTAAGATCGAGAGTCTTTGACGATCGCAACATTTCTGCTGCCTCCCAAGATCCTCGTGTGCAAGACAGTTGTCCTCCCAACTCTTCCACACGACTCAGAACATGCACTACATACAGACGCCACCTCAAGACCCTGGAGAGGTAAAATCATTGCTGTCTGAGACAGATTCTCCGCATCAGCTGGGAGGACAGTGATTCATTGCAGTGTTAATGGAAGCCTACTTGTGACAATAAAGATTATTATTATTGATCGGCGCACTAACATCAGCATCCTAGAAGGAGCCAAGAGCACCAGCATCGAGGCCATGATCATCCGAAACCAACTCCACTGGGCAGGCCATGTGCTTGGTGTGTCCGAGTCCCGACTGCCAAAGCAAATCATCTTTGCCAGCTCAAGGAAGGATCCTGAACAAGTGGAGGGCAAAGGAAGCACTTCAAAGACACCCTGAAGGATTACCTTAATAAATGCAACATCGATGCCAACACCTGGGAGACCCTTGTTCAGAAGAAAATACACTTGCTGTTAAATAAGTTGCAAGTACCACATAAGAGACTGTTAAATAAGTTAAGAGCCCATGGTGTTAAGAGTAAGATCCTGGCATGGATAGAGGATTGGCTGACTGGCAGAAGGCAGAGAGTGGGAATAAAGGGGTCTGTTTCAGGATGGCAGCCGGTGACCAGTGGAGTGCCTCAGGGGTCTCTGCTGGGACCACAACTTTTCACAATACATGAACGATCTGGAGGAAGGAACAGAAGGCACTGTTGCTACGTTTGCAGATGATACAAAGATCAGTAGAGGGACAGGTAGTATTGAGGAAGCAAGGGGGCTGCAGAAGGATTTGGACAAGCTAGGAGAGTGGGCAGCACGGTAGCATAGTGGTTAGCACAGTTGCTTCATAGCTCCAGGGTCCCAGGTTGGATTCCCGGCTGGGTCACTGTCTGTGCGGAGTCTGCACGTTCTCCCCATGTGTACGTGGGTTTCCTCCGGGTGCTCCGGTTTCCTCCCACAGTCCAAAGATGTGTGGGTTCGGTGGATCGGCCATGCTAAATTGCCCTTAGTGTCCAAAAAATGTTAAGTGGGGGTTACGGGGATAAGGTAGATACATGGGCTTCAGTAGGGTGCTCTTTGTAAGGGCCGGTGCAGATTCGATGGGCCGAATGGCCGCCTCCTGCACTGTAAATTCTATGAAGTGGCAGATGGAATACAATGTGGAAAAGTGTGAGGTTATGCACTTTGGAAGAAGGAATGGAGGCATAGACTATTTTCTAAATGGGGAAATGCTTCGGAAATCAGAAGCACAAAGTGATTAGGAGCCCTCGTTCAAGATTCTCAAGGAACGTTCAGGTATTTAAAAAAAATAATTTACGGGATGTGGGCGTCGCTGGTGGGCCCAGCGTTTATTGCTCACCCCTAGTTGCAATTCAGAAGGTGATGGTGAGTTGTCTTCTTGAACCGCTGCAGTGCTTGAGCTGTCGGTACCTCCGCTGCGCTGTTAGAGAGGGAGTTCCAGGATATTGCCCCAGCGACAGTTAACGAACGGCGATATATTTCCAAATCAGGTGAGTGACGTGGAGGGGAATCTCCAGGTGGTGGGGTTCCCAGGTATCTGCTGCTCTTGTCCTTCTAGATGGTAGTGGATGTGGGATTGGGAGGTCCTGACTCAGGAACCTTGGTGAGTTCAGTCGGCAGTTAGGAAAGCGAGTGCAATGTTAGCATTCATGTTGAGAGCAGGGATGTACTTCTGAGGCTGTATTAGACTCTGGTCTGACCCCATTTGACGTATTGTGAGCAATTTTGGGCCCCATATCTAAGGAAGGGTGTGCTGGCCCTGCCCAGAGGGGGTTTACAAGAATGATCCCTGCTGTGGACGCACGGTGGCGCAGTGGTTAGCAGTGCTGCCTCACACAGCCAAGGACTCGTATCGTCCCCGCCCCGGGTCACTGTCCGTGAGGCGTTTATACATTCTCCCCGTGTCTCCGTGGGTCCCAGCCCCACAAACCAAAGATGTGCAGGTTAGGTGGATTGTCCATGCTAAATTGCCCCTTAATTGGGAAAAAAAATCAAGAATTGGGTACTCTGGGTGGCATGTGGCTCAGTGGTTAGCACTGGGACTGCAGCGCTGAGGACCCGGGTTTGAATCCCGGCCCTGGGTCACTGTCCGCGTGGAGTTTGCACATTCTCCCCATGTCTGCGTGGGTTTCACCCCCACAACCCAAGGATGTGAAGGTTAGATGGATTGGCCACACTAAATTGCCCCTTAATTGGAAAAAAATAATAATTGGGTACTCTAAAAAAAATTTTTTTAAAAAAGAATAATCCCTGGATTGAAGAGTTGGTCATATGAGGAGTGGTTGTGGACTCTAGGTCTGTACTCATTGGAGTTTAGAAGGATGAGGGGGGACCTTATTGAAACTTACAGGATAGTGAGAGGCTTGAATAGAGTGGACATGGAGAGGATGTTTCCACTTATAGGAAAAACTAGAACCAGAGGACACCATCTCAGACTGAAGGGACGATCCTTTAAAACAGAGATGAGGAGGAATTTCTTCAGCCAGAGGGTGGTGAATCTGTGGAACTCTTTGCCACAGAAGGCTGTGATGGCCAAATCACTGGGTGTCTTTAAGACAGAGATAGATAGGTTCTTGATTAATATGGGGATTGGGGTTGTCTGCGTGGGTTTCCTCCGGGTGCTCCAGTTTCCTCCCACAAGTCCAGAAAAACGTGCTGTTGGATAATCTGGACATTCTGAATTCTCCCTCTGTGTATCCGAACAGGTGCCGGAATGTGGCGACTAGGGGATTTTCACAGTAACTTCATTGCAGTGTTAATGTAAGCCTATTTTTGACTATAAAGATTATTAATATTATTCTGGGGAGAAGGCAGGAGAATGAGGTTGAGAAAATATCAGCCATGATTGAATGACTGAGCAGACTTGATGGGCCGAATGGCCTAATTCTCCTATGTCTTATGGTCTAAGAACCTACTTAGAGAAACCTCCTGATTATCGTAGAATTTACAGTGCAGAAGGAGGCCATTTGGCCCATCGAGTCTGCACCGTGCTTGGAAAGAGCACCCCACTTAAGCCCACACCTCCACCCTAACCCAGCAACCCCACCTAACCTTTGTGGACACTAAGGACAATTTATCATGGCCAATCCACCTAAGCTGCACATCTTTGGACTGTGGGAGGAAACCGGAGCACCCGGAGGAAACCCATGCAGACACGGGGAAAACGTGCAGACCCCGCACAGGCAGTGACCCCATCGAGAATCGGACCTGGGCCGCTCACGCTGTGAAGCTACTGTGTTAACCACTGTGCTACCGTGCCGGGATTCTCCGAGGGTATCCGACGGCAAAAAGGCGCCTGAGAAAGGAATACCCGCGACCTAGAATCCAAGGACCGGGCCCATCTCCCGGAGCCACCTGCCAAATGTGTGGTCGAAGAGTTGGCTCTAGGATCAGATTCATCAGCCCTGCAAGGTCTCGGAGAACCCATGACCAGTAACACGGAGTTTTGTAAGTGGACAATCATACTCGTTGGCGAGTGATCGCCGATGAAGACTCTTGTACCACAAAAGCTTAAAAATATGACCCGAAGATTGTAACAGAAAAATGTTACAATTTCTTAGGTTTTCCTGGCAGGTTTCTTGACACACCCATGCACCATAAGGCCATAACCTATAGGAGCACAGTAAGAAGTCTTACAACACCAGGTTAAAGTCCAACAGGTTTGTTTCGATGTCACTAGCATTCGGAGCACTGCTCCTTCCTCAGGTGAATGAAGAGGTAGGTTCCAGAAACATATACATATATAGACAAAGTCAAAGATGCAAGACAATGCTTTGAATGCGTGCATTTGCAGGTAATTAAGTCTTTACAGATCCAGAGAGGGTGTAATCCCAGGTTAAAGAGGTGTGAATTGTCTCAAACCAGGATAGTTGGTAGGATTTTGCAAGCCCAGGCCAGATGGTGGGGGATGAATGTAATACGACATGAACCCAATGAAATGAAAATCGCTTATTGTCACAAGTAGGCTTCAAATGAAGTTACTGTGAAAAGCCCCTAGTCGCCACATTCCGGCACCTGTTCGGGGAGGCTGGTACGGGAATTGAACCGTGCTGCTGGCCTGCCTTGGTCTGCTTTCAAAGCCAGCTATTTAGCCCTGTGGGTCCCGTTTAAGCCGTACTCGTGTGCGGAACTTGGCTATAAGTTTCTGCTTGGCGATTTCTGCGTTGTCCCGCGTCCTGAAGGCCGCCTTGGAGAATGCTTACCCGAAGATCAGAGGCTGAATGCCCTTGACTGCTGAAGTGTTCCCCGACTGGAAGGGAACATTCCTGCGATAGTCGCCGGGCAGGAATGTTCCATAGCCCACTTGTGCTAAACCAGCCCCTCCGTGCATTGAAGCAGATACACTCCAGACCTCCAGGCCCACTGAGTTCGACTTCCCAGCCTGGCCCTGGTACCATGCTCATCCCCAGTCTCTACATTTGCTGGCTTACTGTCCTGATTCCCACCCCCCTGCCATATGAGTTTAAACCCACCCGAAGCATACTAGCAAACCTCCCAGCCAGGATATTGGTGCTCCTCCAGTTCAGGTGTAACCCGTCCTCCTTGTACAGGCCCCACCTTCCCTGGAAGACATCCCAGTGATCCAAAAAACTGAATCCCTCCCTCACGCACCAGTTCTTTAGCCACGTGTTCAACTGCACTATTTCCCTGTTGCCAGCCTCGCTGGCACGGGGGGGTAATCCTGAGATTACTACCCTCGAGGTCCTGCTTTTTAATCTTCTACCTAACTCCCTAAATTGCCGTTGCAGGAGCTCGCTACTCTTTCTACCTATGTAATTCGTGCCAATGTGGACAATGACCTCCGTCTAATTTCCCTCCCGTTTTAGGATGCTTTGTACCCGCTCAGAGACATCCAGGACCCTGGCACCAGGGAGGCAAACTACCTGAAAACATCCTGAAAATGAAATGAAAATCGCTTATTGTCACAAGTAGGCTTCAAATGAAGTTACTTGAAAAGCCCCTAGTCGCTACATTCCGGCGCCTGTTCGGGGAGGCTGGTACGGGAAGTCCTGGAGTCCTTTTCGCGATCACCGACGCGCCTATCTGTGCCCCTGACTATTGAATCCGCTACCACTATTGCTTTTCTACGCTTTGTAACCCCCCCCGTCTGTCAAGCAGGGCTAGTCGTGGTGTCTCCGCTCTGGCTACTGCTGCTACTGTCCCCTGATGGACCTTCTCCCTCATCAGTATCCAAGACAGCATACTTGTTAGATAGGGGTTCAGCCATCGGGGACTCCTGCACTCTCTGCTTACCCCGTCTGACAGTCACCCTGCTACCTTCCTGTACCTTGGGTATGACCACATCTTTGTAGCTATCATCTATCACAATTTCAGCTAATTGTGTGCTCCTCAGTGCTTCCAGCTGCTGCTCTAACCGATCCATGCATTCGGTGAGCTTTTGCAACTGAATGTAGTGCAGTTGAACACGCGGCTAAAGAACTGGTGCATGAGGGAGGGATTCAGTTTTTTGGATGTAGTCCTCAGGGCCACTTGAAGTGTCCATGATGCCCCACGTCATGCAGGAGTAGCACACGACCCCTCCAATTGACATCTCTTCCTCTTTTGGTGGTAAGATTTAAAAAAACCTAATATTAGTTTGGCCCTTAATAAAAATTTACTGCTGCTGCTTTCACGAATAGGCCCCCAAAATGTAATGTGTCTTCTGGTTACTGCAGGTACTAAATCTAGCTTGCTACCCGCTAGTAAGTGTGAGAAGGGAAAGAAAAACCTCTTCCCTTACAAAATGTAGCTCAGAATCTACTCCGGTGAGCCTTGGAATGAAAGGGTGAAGGACGCGAGTCAACTGATTTATAATGAACCATTCAGGAGCCGCTCTCTCTTTTGCAAGTCTGACGTCTGCAGAAGGTTCACCTGGCGCTCAATTTAAGCACTTACCGGACACTGTTCCCGCGATTCCCGGCTGCACCTGGGTTCCTGTAAAGATAGTTCCCAAGCAAGACTAGGCCCGAAATCCGCCCAGCGCTCAATTTAAACATTTACCGGTCGCTAGGTTCTGCCCTCCGGACACTGCTCCCACGATCCCCGGCTGCTCCTTGAGTTCCTGTAAAGGTAGTTCCCGAGCAAGACTAGGCCCAAAATCCGCCCTGCGCTCAATTTAAACATTTATCGGACACTGCTCCCGCAATTCCCGGCTGCACCTGGGTTTCTATAAAGGTAGTTCCCGAGCAAAACTAGGCCCGAAATCCCCCCCGCTCAATTTAAACACCTACCGGATACTGCTCCCGCGATTCCCGGCTGCACCTAGGTTCCTGTAAAGATAGTTCCCGAGCAAGACTAGGCCCGAAATCCTCCCGCTCAATTTAAACACCTACCGGATACTGCTCCCGCGATTCCCGGCTGCACCTGGGTTCCTGTAAAGATAGTTCCCGAGCAAGACTAGGCCCGAAATCCTCCCGCTCAATTTAAACACCTACCGGATACTGCTCCCGCGATTCCCGGCTGCTCCTTGAGTTCCTGTAAAGGTAGTTCCCGAGCAAGACTAGGCCCGAAATTCCCCACGCTCAATTTAAACACTTACCGGTCGCTAGGCTCCGCCCTCCGGACACTGCTCCCGCGATTCCCGGGAGTATATTTAAAACAAAGTTTATGTGTAAATCTAAGGGAGCGCATGTTCAACTGAAATAGTTTAATTTTCAGGAGTAAAAAGTCGTAAACTTGGAAAAATCAGGGATTGGAAATAGTCTCAAAGTTTTAAAAAAAAAGAGAATGCCGGCTGCGAACCGGCTGCGAACGAACATTCCTCCATTTTGTCGCTGCCAACAAGCAACGGACTGTGAGAAGAAATGAAGATGGATTATTTTGTAATAAGGTAGGGACAGAGACACAAACAGGCCACAATCTCAACTGAATTTGCTGGAGGGAGCTTTCCAGGAGAGTCCACGGCAAGACAAATCCGTGCTGGTGTGAGCTGTGTACAGAGCTCGGGGCCTCTGGTGAACAACTAATTAAGAAGAAACTGAAATCAGGGACAAAGTTGTATTAAGATGATTTCTTGAGGCGTGACTTTGTGTAAATGCAAATCAGGATGCAAAACCCATGTGTGTTAAATGCAGGGAAGTACTGGCAAATGAAAGTTTAAAACCCTCAAATCTTCAAAGGCATTTGAAGACTTAGCATGGCGTGTTCGCGGACAAACATTTAGATTTTTTTTTCTAAGGATGCAGCGAGAACTTAAATCGTCAGCTGAAGCCCTTAGCAGAAATGTAGCTGACGAAGCAAGTTAGTTCGTGAGGGCCAAGCAGGCTCCCCTGTCACATTAAAGATGAGCAATAATGGTGTGTTGCGAAGGTCGGCCGGCGTGGCTCGATAACGCCAGCCAGTATAGTTCCTGAATTTCCACCGTTTGTAAAAGTGGGTCCCATGAAAAAAGTTTGAAACACACTGCCCTACAGTACAGAAAGAGGCCATTTGGCCCGCCGAGTCTGCACTGACCCTTTGAAAGACCACCCTCCCCAGGCCCCCCCTCCCCCGCCCGCCCTGTGACCTCAACCTGAGGGGCAATTCAGCATGTCCACTCCACCTAACCTGCACGTCTTTGGACTGTGGGAGGAAACCGGAGCACCCGGAGGAAACCCACGCACACACTGGGAGGACGTGCAGACTCCACACAGTCACCTGAGGCTGGAATTGAACCGGGGTCCCTGTCGCTGTGAGGCAGCAGTGCTAACCACTGTGCCGCTATGCTCCCCTAATCTTGGAATGGTGGAAGATGACCACCATTGCATCCGCTATTTTTAGGCCGACTCCCTTAAGTAGTCTGGGATGTAGATTGGTTGGCTGACTGCTACCTCTTTAACATCGTCTCTGTCACTGCATTAGCTCAGCTGTTGAAACCGACACCAATTCATTGTTACCTTTCAACACAAACTGTCTGTCATGGCCTCCCACTGTGTACCCTCCGTAAACTTGGTCCCTTCTAAGTTCTTCTGTCCATATACTGACGCACAGGTGGCTTTGTGTTATTGTCGCTGAACTAGCAATCCAGGAACCCATGGTAATTGCTCTGCGGATCCGGGTTCAAATCCCACCACGCCAGAATGATGGTGAAATTTGAGTTTAATAAAAATCTGGAATTGCGAGTCTAATGAAACTATTATTGAACACACTGCCGAGGGACGTGGAGGAAACAGATACAATAGCGGTGTTTGAGGTTATGTTGACGAACACATGAATAGGATGGGAGTTGAGGGATATGGACCCTAGAAGTGCAGAAGGGTTTAGTTGAGACGGGCATCATGATTGGCGCAGGCTTGGATGGGCAGAAGGGCCTGTTCCTGTGCTGTACTGTTCTTTGTTGTAAAATTCCATCTGGTTCACAAATGTCCTTCAGGGAAGGAAACCTGCGTCCTTACCTGGACTGGCCTACACCTGTCTTGCCTGCAATGCTTTGTTGCGATAATTTGTCTTGTTTGTTTAAACACCACAGTGTACAGATATGTAATTGTAATAATTACGGGTGAGATTTTTATCGAGCCATCACACTAAACTCGCATTGAAATTGTGATCAGGTACATGACATTGTTCCAGTGTAGGAGCCGGGTTAGCTCAGTTGGCTAGACAGCTGGTTTGTGATGCAGAGCGAGGCCAACCGCGCAGGTTCAATTCCCGTCCCGGCTGAGGTTATTCATGAAGGCCCCGCCTTCTCAACCTCGCCCCTCGCCTGAGGTGTGGTGCCCCTCAGGTTAAATCGCCACCAGTCAGCTCTCCCCCTCAAAGGGGAAAGCAGCCTATGGTCACTAGGGACTATGGAGACTTTACCGTACCTTATGAGTGCTACACACAGCACTAATTATACTATTTTGGCCGTATGATTCTCTACACCATCCAGATCACTAATAATTCATAATATATCAAAGATACTTAGTAACAATATGTACCCAACAAAATGCATCTAGTCCTTTTCCATCTCAATTCAGTGTGTATTACCTTGATTATATTGCCCCCTCAAAGTCTTCCAAACACTTTATTTGTGACCAGGGTAACATATCCCAGGCCAACACTGGCTGATTCTTGTGCATTCCGCCATCAACATCCTTGTCTGTGGAAATATCTTTCCTCCAGCCTGTTTACACAACTCAGCAGAGAACTGTTTTAACTCCTTGTGTGCTGACTTGGCCACTTGCAGCCCAAGCCATTGACGTACCCTGGTAGTGTGAAATCGTTCCAGAAGACATTGGAGCAGAATTAGGCTATTCGGCCCAAATCTGCTCCGCGTTTCAATCCTTCCCCCATCACCCCTGTGGCTGCTGTTGTCTCCGGGTCAACAGCACCAGCTTTACAATTCACCACCTTGCTTTGAAAACGCTCCATGCCCTTGCCTTCCCTACCTCTGTTGGCTCTGCAATCCTCGGATTCTGTGCTCATCCGATTCTGGCCACTTGCGCATCTCCCGTTTCCGTCACTTCACCATTGACAGTTGTACCTTAAGTAGCCTCGGACGAATGCGCTAGAATTCTCTCCCTGAACCATTCACTTCTCTCGCTCCTTAATTATCTCTGCAGAAAGCTAAGAATGTGTCAAATATGTTCTCGTCCAAGATCAACAGACTTTTCCACATTGAGAGATCCAGGGGTGTGGGGACAGGCCAGGGTGGTGTAATTGAGCTCGATCAGTTATATCCTTGTTGAGTGCTGGCTCAAGGGGCCGAATGGCTTACTTCAGCTTCTGTTTCTTACGTTCTTATGCTCTCCTTTTCGGATTCTGCTTAAAATCCACCCCTTTGGCCAATCTTTTAGTCACCTGTCCCACTATCACCATATGTGGTTCAGTGGCAGCTTTATTGAAAGAACTTTGTAATAATAATAATCTTTATTAGTGCCACAAGTAGGCTTACATTAACACTGCATTGAAGTTACTGTCAAAAGCCCCTAGTCGCCACATTCCGGCGCCTGTTCGGGTACACGGACGGAGAATTCAGAATGTCCAATCCACCTGACAGCACGTCTTTCGGGACTTGTGGGAGGAAACCGGAGCACCCGGAGGAAAACCCACGCAGACACGGGGAGAACGTGCAGACCCCGCACAGACAGTGACCCAAGCGGGAATGGAACCCGGGACCCTGGCGCCGTGAAGCAATAGTGCTAACCACTGTGCTACCCAAAGCACGTTGGAACATTTTTCTATAAGTTTTGGATGAATGCAAGTTATTGAAATTCTTTGTGTTCTTAATTAATTGGATTTGGATGGCACGGCCAATGCCCTAATTATTGCCCATCGTCTTGCTCCGCACCACAAGAGCATTGAGAGTCAGACAAGGAAATATGAAGTCAGAGGTGTACCGAGAGCAGATGAGGGGTTTACAATCTGTTAGATTTTTTAGAACAAGTCACCAGATTTACTGAATGCCGTTTTGCAACTTGCTTCTGGTAAGATTTGTTGCGATAATTGTAACTTGCTGATAATTTGTTGATTTAGGGTCCAACTAGTTCAGCTTTGTGGATAAATGTTGCCGTGAAGATTTGCTACTTAAATGCTTGGTGTTTAATTACAGCTGGTGCATTCTGAACCTTTAATTACTGCAATGAATTTTTAATAGTTTTAAAATGTGTGTGGGAGCTACTCTAACTCGGTGTGTGATTCAGTACTTGGGTATTGAATTAATCCCCTTGTTTTGTTACAAGGATATGAATGTCCTGGATTGCGGAATATTAGTGAACCAAGGGCGCTCCCACTGCCTTTGGTGGAGCTTTCCTTCACCATCCATGTTATTGCTTTGGTTGGTGTGTTTTGGGAGGTTGGCCTTCTCTGCTGTTCACTGAACATGTGTTTAGCAGTTCTACCACAACCTTGTACTCATCTGACCCGCGAGTCAGTCACGAGTGGTGAAGTGTTATCTTTTGGCACTCACAGCTCTATTCCTCACAACCTGTCTGGGGAAAATATGTTCTCTTGCCTGTTCCTTCATTGTGTATTTAAAAAATATATGAAACATAAATAACCACCACTGCTACTTCCAGCTTTATTTATTCTTTGGACCTAGGCAGCATGAGTAAATCCCTATTTATTGCCCATCACACTGCCCACATCTTGGCCATTTAGGAGTCAGGCAAAGGAATGTGAAGTCAAGTGTTGCCAATGTGGATCAGGTGTCAGATTTCCCGTGGACCAGTTTGGCTTTTATAACAAATGATCAAATTTACCAATTTTGCAACCTGCCCAGGTACGATTTGAACTCTCAATATCTGCCGTGATAATCTCGTACCAAAATCACAGGTCAGCTTTACCGTCAGTAACTGCAGATCACTAGCGAGTATTTCTGGCTGGGCGTGCGTAGATCTGCCAGAAAGATTGTTGGAGTGAGGACATTTACTGTCCATTCGTATAGAAATCATTCAGTCCGACTCCTGATCTGTTGCAGTTTTGAAACAGTTGTTTCAGTTCCATGTGACCACTGCATGGGGGCTGCTTTAGCTCAGTTGGCTAGACGGCTGGTTTGTGATGCAGACCAAGGCCAGCAGCACGGGTTATTCATGAAGGCCCCACCTTCTCAACCTTGCCCCTCGCCCGAGATGTGGTGATCCTCAAGTTAAATCACCACCAGTCAGCTCTCCCCCTCAAAGGGGAAAGCAGCCTATGGTCACCTGAGACTTAACGTTTACATTTAGATTTATTGTCACGTGTACCGAGTTACAGTCTTGTTCTGCGTACAGTCAGATCATTCCTTACGTGAAAAATATAAGACATGCGATAACTACACAATGTAAGTACATAGACATCAGGTGAAGCTGTAGTGCCACAGCAGTTGAGAAGATGCGTAGAGAGATCAGTTCAGTCCAGAAAGTCATTCAGGAGTCTGGTAAACAGCGGGGAAGAAGCTGCTTTAATATTTATTGCTGCGCATTCTCAAACTTTTGCATCTTCTGCCCGATGGAAGAGTAACTAGGGTGGGAGGGGTCTTTGATTATGCTGCCCGCTTTCCCAAGGCTGCGGGGGTGGTGTAGACCGAGTCAATGGATGGGAGGCAGGTTCGTGTGATGGACCTTTAACAGGAGTACAGCAGTTGTTTGCCCAGCTACTTCACTGGTGATCTTCCCTTCAAAGTAAGGTCAGGAGAGGGGATGTCCGCCGGGTTTTCAGCAACTCTTCATTTGCAGCAAGGCCTGCACAATATTCCGATTCGGACTGACAACTGGCAAGTAACATTCATGCCTCACAAGTACCATGCCATCGCCAAACAGAGAATCTGAACATCTTTCCGTGACATTCAGGCAGCATTGCCTCTGTTGAATTCCCACACCAGCAACATCCTTGAGATTGTCATTGGCTGGAGACTGAACAAGACCATATAAATACTGTGGTTACAAGGATAGGTCAGAGACTGGGAACTGCACACACTAACTCAGTTCATTCTTCAAAGCCTGCCCACCACCTACAAGGCACAAATCAGGAGTTTGATGGAATGCTCTTCACTTGCCTGGATGAGCGCAACCACAACGACACGCAAGAAACTCAACAGCATCCTGGCCAAAGCAGCCCCGCTTGATGGGTACCCCATCCACCATCATAAACATTCGCTGGAGTACTGGAGAAACTCGAGGGATTAAAATCCCCAGGATGTGATGAGCGATATCCTAGGGTTCAAAAAGGGTTCTAAAAGAAGCTGCAATCACCACCTCTTAAGACACCAACCTGATGGAATAGAACAGCTCGAGGGGCTGATTGGCCTCTTCCTATCCCTATGCTTCTCATATTGAGGATTGTTTTCTGCACTGATCATTGAAACCTGGTTTGATTGTGGAACGCATGCGCTTTGATTAGGAACTCTGCACACATCGGTAGCTTTAGACTTTGGTATTGGTGACACCATTAACACAGATCGAAGATCTAAATTAGCAACAGATATTGTGTAACCAATTTTTATGTTTTCTTGCAGATCCTGAGCAATGCTCGGCTTTTCCTGGAGAACCTTATTAAGTAAGTATTGATCTGTCATTTCTAAAACAAAACCTGTCTCTTACTGTTGCAGTGGGTGAATGATTAACAGCAGTTAGATATGTGAGGGGGAGGAAATCAGTGTAAGGTTTTTACTTGGATCTCATGTACAATTGCAATTAGTGTCAGATACAAGGTGGGAATAATGGAATCACTCCACCCAGAATACACCATAGTGGAGGAGGCAAAACATCTTCCCAGCAATGCCCCCCTCCCTCAATAAACCACACAGTAATCCAGAATGTAAATGAAAAGCAGAGGAGGTGGAAACAGATAGAAACTTTTCAGCAAGTTCGCAATCAACAAACAACAAAGAAAAGTACAGCACAGGAACAGGCCCTTCGGCCCTCCAAGCCCGTGCTGACCATGCTGCCCGACTAACCTACAATCGTCTACACTTCCTGGGTCCGTATCCCTCTATTCCCATCCTATTAATGTATTTGTCAAGATGCCCCTTAAATGTCACTATCGTCCCTGCTTCCACCACCTCCTCCGGTAGCGAGTTCCAGGCACCCACTACCATCTGTGTAAAAAAACTTGCCTCGTACATCTCCTCTAAACCTTGCCCCTCGCACCTTAAACCTATGCCCCCTAGTAATTGACCCCTCTACCCTGGGCAAAAGCCTCTGACTATCCACTCTGTCTATGCCCCTCATAATTTTGTAGACCTCTATCAGGTCTCCCCTCAACTCCTTCGTTCCAGTGAGAACAAACCGAGTTTATTCAACCGCTCCTCATAGCTAATGCCCTCCATACAATGGGCAGCACGGTAGCATTGTGGATAGCACAATTTGCTTCACAGCTCCAGGGTCCCAGGTTCGATTCTGGCTTGGGCCACTGTCTGTGCGGAGTCTGTACGTCCTCCCCGTGTGTGCGTGGGTTTCCTCCGGGTGCTCCGGTTTCCTCCCACAGTCCAAAGATGTGCAGGTTAGGTGGATTGGCCGTGATAAATTGCCCTGAGTGTCCAAAATTGCCCTGAGTGTTGGGTGGGGTTGCTGGGTTGTGGGGATAGGGTGGAGGTGTTGACCTTGGGTAGGGTGCTCTTTCCAGGAGCCGGTGCAGACTCGATGGGCCGGGTGGCCTCCTTCTGCACTGTAAATTCTATGATACCAGGCAACATTCTGGTAAATCTCTTCTGCACCCTCTAAAGCCTCCACATCCTTCTGGTAGTGTGACGACCAGAAATGAACACTATACTCCAAGTGTGGCCTAACTAAGGTTCTATACAGCTGCAACATGACTTGCCAATTTGTATACTCAATGCCCCAGCCAATGAAGGCAAGCATGCCGTATGCCTTCTTGACTACCTTCTCCACCTGTGTTGCCCCTTTCAGTGACCTGTGGGCCTGTACACCTAGATCTCTCTGACTGTCAATACTCTTGAGGGTTCTACCATTCACTGTATATTCCCTACCTGCATTAGACCTTCCAAAATGCATTACCTCACATTTGACCGGATTAAACTCCATCTGCCATCTCTCCGCCCAAGTCTCCAAACAATCTAAATACTGCTGTATCCCCTGACAGTCCTCATCATTGAAATACTTTTGAAGTGTAGTTGCTAATACCTGAGCCACAGCACTTGGAATCATGCAAAATCATTGCTGTGTTAATCTGATCATCAGTGTCGGTATATTGTTTAGTCTGCACACACTACTTCATGCACACTGCGTACTCAAGCTGACGTTGAAATGTCTCGCCTTATCTGCTGGTGCACTCTTAGGTTTGTACACTCTGTTCCCCCTGATCGTCATCTCCCTTTATCCTACCTTGCTTGTTCACTTATCTTCACTACTTAATTTACTACATCGTCCCAAATTTGATCCCAGCCTCCCATCCATTGACTCCATCTACACCTCCCGCTGCCTGGGAAAAGCAGGCAGCATAATCAAAGATCCCTCCCACCCGGCTTACTCACTCTTCCAACTTCTTCCATCGGGCAGAAGATACAGAAGTCTGAGAACACGCACGAACAGACTCAAAAACAGCTTCTTCCCCGCTGTTACCAGACTCCTAAACAACCCACTTATGGACTGACCTGATTAACACTACACCTTGTATGCTTCACCCGATGCCGGTGTTTATGTGGTCACATCGTGTACCTTGTGTTGGCTTATTATGTATTTCCTTTTCTTTTCATGTACTTAATGATCTGTTGAGCTGCTCACAGAAAAATACCTTTCACTGTACCTCAGTACCCGTGACAATAAACAAATCCAATCCTTGTTTCCCCTATTGAGTTTAAAGCTCTCTCTACCACCCTAGTTACACAACTCATCAGAACACTCGTGGTTCAGTGCAGTTTGCTCTTTCCCCAGTGTCCCAGTGTGCAAGTGTCCCAGGAATCGAAACGCATTTCTCCACACTGATCTTTGAGCCACGCATTAAACTTTCTAATTTTATTTACCCATGCCAGTTTACTCTTGGCTCGGGTAGTAATCCAGAGATTGACCTTTTGAGATTCTGCTTTTTAATTTAACCCCCTAGCTGCTCATACTCGCTAAGCAGAACCTTTTCCCTAGTCCTACTTAGGACATGGCAACACAGCCTGGATCCCCCTGATCATACAGTCCCCCAGCACCGCCTCATTCCTATTCAGTACCCCCCCCCCCCCCGAGCATGAATGGCCTCCTGTACTATGATGCCATAATCAGTTTGCTCATCCACCCTGCAGCCATCACTTTCATCCATACAATTGCAAGAACCTCAAACCTTTCGGGCAATTGCAAAGGCTGAGGCTCCTCCACTTCTGCTTTGTCGATTCCCAATACCTGCCTCACTCACGATCGCACCCTCTTGTCTCTGATCCTGCCCAACTCCATGAACAAGCATCGGGCCCATGAACCGCCACACTAAAGGCTGCATTGCTGTGAGCACAAGATGAGAAAAACAATTTTGTCATTTTTGGGTTCTCCGGTTCTCCACTTGGATCAACTCCTTTCCTTTCTTGCATCAGTGATTCCAGGACTTTATCCCTGCTATTCTGCTGGATTGTTAAACCGCGCATACCACAAGGTATTAATGTGAGAAATGATCAACAGATCTTGACAGGAAGGGGCAGGGAGTAATAACGTAGGAAAATGTTAAGTGATGCACTTTGGTAGGAAGAATAAAGGAGCTGAATATTATCTAAATGGAGAAAGACTGCAGAAAGCTGCAGCACAGGGGGATTTGGGGGTCCTCATGCATAAATTGCAAAAAGCTGGCATGCAAGTTCAGCAGGTCATTGGGAAGGCAAATGGAATATTGGCCTTCATTTCAAAGGGAATGGAGTTTAAAAATAGTCCAGCTAAAACTACCATATATATATAAAACAAAAAAGAGTGGCTAAGGTAAATATTGGTCCTTTAGAGGATGGGAAGGGAGATTTAATAATGAGAGATGAGGAAATGGCTGAGGAACCGAACAGGTTTTTTGGGTCGGTCTTCACAGTGGAAGACACAAATAACATGCCAGTGACTGATGGAAATGAGGCAATGACAGGTGAAGACCTTGAGAGGATTGTTATCACCAAGGACGTAGTGATGGACAAGCTAATGGGGCTAAAGGTAGACAAGTCTTCTGGACCTGATGGAATGCACCCCAGAGTGCTAAAAGAGATGGCTAGGGAAATTGCAAATGCACTAGTGATAATTTACCAAAATTCACTAGACTCTGGGTGGTCCCGGCGGATTGGAAATTAGCAAACGTGACACCACTGTTTAAAAAAGGAGGTAGGCAGAAAGCGGGTAATTATAGGCCAGTGAGCTTAACTTCGGTAGTAGCGAAGATGCTGGAATCTATCATCAAGGAAGAAATAGCGAGGCATCTGGATGGAAATTGTCCCATTGGGCAGACACAGCATCGGTTCATAAAGGGCAGGTCGTACCTAACTAATTTAGTGGAATTTTTTGAGGACATTAACAGTGCGGTAGATAACGGGGAGCCAATGGATGTGGTATATCTGGATTTCCAGAAAGCCTTTGACAAGGTGCCACACAAAAGGTTACTGCATAAGATAAAGATGCATGGCATTAAGGGGAAAGTAGTAGCATGGATGGAGGATTGGTTAATTAATAGAAAGCAAAGAGTGGGGATTAATGGGTGTTTCTCTGGTTGGCAATCAGTAGCTAGTGGTGTCCCTCAGGGATCAGTGTTGGGCCCACAACTGTTCACAATTTACATAGATGATTTGGAGTTGGGGACCAAGGGCAATGTGTTCAAGTTTGCAGACGACACTAAGATAAGTGGTAAAGCAAAAAGTGCAGAGGATACTGGAAGTCTGCAGAGGGATTTGGATAGGCTAAGTGAATGGGCTAGGGTCTGGCAGATGGAATACAATGTTGACAAATGTGAGATTATCCATTTTGGTAGGAATAACAGCAAAAGGGATTATTATTTAAATGATAAAATATTAAAACACGCAACTCTGCAGAGAGACCTGGGTGTGCTAGTGCATGAGTCGCAAAAAGTTGGTTTACAGGTGCAACAGGTGATTAAGAAGGCAAATGGAATTTTGTCCTTCATTGCTAGAGTGATGGAGTTTAAGACTAGGGAGGTTATGCTGCAATTGTATACGGTGTTAGTGAGGCCACACCTGGAGTATTGTGTTCAGTTTTGGTCTCCTTACTTGAGAAAGGATGTACTGGCACTGGAGGGTGTGCAGAGGAGATTCACTAGGTTAATCCCAGAGCTGAAGGGGTTGGATTACGCGGAGAGGTTGAGTAGACTGGGACTGTACTTGTTGGAATTTAGAAGGATGAGGGGGGATCTTATAGAAACATATAAGATTATGAAGGGAATAGATAGGATAGATGCGGGCAGGTTGTTTCCAATGGCGGGTGAAAGCAGAACTAGGGGGCATAGCCTCAAAATAAGGGGAAGTAGATTTAGGACTGAGTTTAGGAGGAACTTCTTCACCCAAAGGGTTGTGAATCTATGGAATTCCTTGCCCAGTGAAGCAGTAGAGGCTCCTTCATTAAATGTTTTTAAGATAAAGATAGATAGCTTTTTGAAGAATAAAGGGATTAAGGGTTATGGTGTTCGGGCCGGAAAGTGGAGCTGAGTCCACAAAAGATCAGCCATGATCTCATTGAATGGTGGAGCAGGCTCGAGGGGCCAGATGGCCTACTCCTGCTCCTAGTTCTTATGTTGTTATGTACACAAAACACTAGTTGGACCTCACCTGGAATACTGTTAACAGTTTTAGTTCCCGTATCCAAGGAAAGATATACTGACATTGGAGGCAGCTCCGAGAAGGTTCACTTGTTGATCCCGGGTGTGGAGGGATTTTCTTATGAGGAGAGGTTGAGCAGGTTGAGTCTGATTTGGAGTTTAGAAAAATGAGAGGTGACCTTGTTGAGGCATACAGGATTCTTAGGGGGTTTAACAGGGTCGATGCTGAGAGGATGTTTCCTCTGGTGGGAGAGTCTAGGACCAGAGGGCTTGGAATCCATAACTTAATTGAGGATGGTGAGGATAGAATTTTTTGGAGCAAATTATATTCCTTGTGACAATAAAGATTATTATTAATCTCAGAGTCAGGCGCCGCCCATTTGAGACAGAGAAGTGGAGGAATCTCTTCTCTCGATGGGCTGAATGGCCTACATCTCCTACGTCTTACAGCCTTGTGCTCTCCAGCACCTGAATGTCTCTCTCTTTAATGACTAAAATTACTCTCTTTATTCAGGATGCAATCTAGCCTGAGCGCAACAACATTTTGTTATAGAGTCCCTAATTTCTGTTCATCTATTTTGGCTATAACACTCAACACTATGTTGTCTATAGGGGCTGTTTAGCACAGGGCTAAATCGTTGGCTTTGAAAGCAGACCAAGGCAGGCCAGCAGCACGGTTCAATTCCCGTACCAGCCTCCCCGAACAGGCGCCGGAATGTGGCGACTAGGGGCTTTTCACAGTAACTTCATTTGAAGCCTAGTCGTGACAATAAGCGATTTTCATTCATTTCTTCTTTGATGGCTGATTGCTAATTTGAAGTTGAATCACGAGATCTGTCAGCTCCATTCATGGAGTATGTGTACCGTCTGTCTGCATCCAGCATTTTACTTTTGTCTGTGTGAAATTTCAACTACCCGTGTTCTATCAAGCATCATATTTTGTTGCCCCCCCCCCCCCTCTCCTCCTCCATGAAGCTTCTTAAAGGCCAAGCTCCACCCATGTCTTGTGTTTGACTACACTACTGTGAAATGGATTGGGATGTTTTTCTATGTTTAAATGCTTGTTCCTGTTGCCCAACGCACACTGCCACCCTGCATTGGTCTTGTGAATTCAGGTCAGTTCTTTGAATTAGAATCGGTGGTCGTACTTAACTTGCTGAAGGGCGCTGTGAGCAGCTTGCACACAATCATTTTGCTGTGAAAACATTCTCTTTGCCTCCACACTTCAGAAGCCTGTGTTTGAGCATTTATCCAACAAGCTGAAACGAAGGTGTGATAGCAGGCCTGCCGAGGTAGAGATCAAGGCAGTAAACACTCAAATATTATCTAAATGGAGAAAGACTGCAGAAAGCTACAGCACAGGGGGATTTGGGGGTCCTCGTGCATAAATTGCAAAAAGCTAGCATGCAAGTTCAGGTAATCGAGAAGGCAAATGGAATGTTGGCCTTCATTTCAAAGGGCGTCTCACCGGCGTTTCCCAAGTTACATTGCTCGTCTTTCTCACAGATAAGTCAACTGTGCTTGGCGAGAGGTATGTAAACAGCACTGACTCTTTGTTGGGAGGTGGGGGGAGATGAGGTTTTTATTTATTTTATATAAATCTCTTCCACTCACTCCTCGTGCATCATAATATAATTAGAAAGATGGCAGGATGCAAATGTGTAACTTGTTCTAAAATGCACTGCTGGCAAGGCCGACACTCACTGTCCATCCCTGTCGTTTTCCGAAGAAAGTAGTGGACCATAGTTTTGGTACAGAGAAGTGGCTTAGAGTCAGCCATGTGGTACTGGAGTCACATAGCAAACTGGGAAAGGACATAAGCAGTCCTCCTTAAAGGATGTCAGTGAATTAATTGAGCCTTCACAATAACTTGAAAGCTTCATGGCCACCTTTAAGGTGCAGATATACTTTGGCCCGTAACTTCCTGGTTCCCCAGTGTTGCATTTAGGGCGTACCCCAATGATGCACTGGGAAAACCCTCTCGGACGTTCCCACATAAGAGTTTACCCGGCAATTGTCCAGAAATGTTAACTTCCCTTGGACACTTGGGCCAGGCTGGGAGCCATCAAGCAGAGGCGATTTAAGTCGCTAACATTGGATGGTTCTGCCAGACTTGCCCTGGTAGTTATTTTGAGAGAGTTAGAGAGAGAAAAAAAATCACTTCTAACTCCAGAATAACTATTTAAACACCCGGACCGAGCCTCTCACTGGACAGCCCGCACGACCACCACCTCCCACCGTCCGACTTGACCCCCCCACTTTCCGGGCAAACCCCCCCGCCCCCCATTGTCTGAACCACTTACCTTTGAAACTTTTAAATTGTCCCTTTAAACATCTCCTTTAAGGCAGCTAGTACTGCAAGAAGGGAGTGTTCCTCTCTTCCCTGCGTCCCAGTTACTTCTCGCCGATACGGCAGGGGACTCCAGCTTGAGTGAGGAAGATTGGGCAGAGGCGGCTGGATATAGCACTTGGGGTGAATGGGATCAAAGGCTATGGGGAGAAAGCAGGATTAGGCTATTGAGTTGGATGATCAGCCATGATTGTGATAAATGGCGGAGCAGGCTCGAAAGGCCACAAAGCCTCCTCCTGCTCCTATCTTCTATGTAACCACAGCGCCACCGTGCTGCCTCAGTCAATGACTTGGGCTGCTTGGTAGCACAGCGGTTAGCACAGTTGCTTCACAGCTCCAGGGTCCCGGGTTTGATTCCCTGCTTGGGTCACCGTGTATGGGGAGTCTGCACGTTCTCCCCGTGTCTGCGCGGGTTTCCTCCGGGTGCTCCGGTTTCCTCCCTCAGTCCAGAGATGTGCAGGTTAGGCAGATTGGTAATGCTAAATTGCACTTGGTGTCCAAAAAAAAGTTTAGGTGGGGTTAATGGGTTATGGGGATAGGGTGGAGGGTGTGGGCTTAGGTAGGGTACTCTTTCCAAGGGCTGGTGCAGACTCGACGGGCCGAATGGCAGACTCCTGCACTTTAGATTCTACGAGATGGGCTTTGGAATTTCAGCGAGGGTCAGTCCATCCAGGGTGGCAATCTGCTGGAGATTGCTGCTCTGAGGACTTTACGGGCCTCTTATGTCCAGATGTTTTAAATCCGGAGTATCAAACTACCATGGTAGAATCTAAATTAATTTTCTCTAGATTCCAGGTCCAGTAATGCAACCCACACGTAATTAAAACTGAGGGTTTCCCTGACGATGGTGTGTAGCAATAGAGTCTGGTCAAACGATTCTGGGTGGTGGAGCGAGCTTCCCGGTCAGAAGACCAGATCATTGGTGTTTCTCCACAGTTTTATATCTATTTTGTTGATTGTAGGAGTTCCGGGGTGCTCCAGCCTTTAATTCGGAGTTGATGGAGAGCAGTAGTCTGAATTTAATGTGATGTAAAAAAAATCAATTTTAAATGGATATGGGTTAGAAGATTTTTTTAAAAACTGGCATTGGTCCTTTTTCAATGTGTAGATATGGTATATTAGTGGACCCCATTCAAGTCATCTCGCTGTTCCTGAAGGATCCCTACAGTTGGCCTGCCTTGTGTCTTATAATTGGTGAGTATCCTGCATGGAGGAAGTGATTTGTTCCCCGACCCCTTTTCCACTCTCTTGTGGTTTCCAGCAGTAGATTAAAGTAAAGGTA
Organism: Scyliorhinus torazame; assembly: GCF_047496885.1. Taxonomy (NCBI): domain Eukaryota; kingdom Metazoa; phylum Chordata; class Chondrichthyes; order Carcharhiniformes; family Scyliorhinidae; genus Scyliorhinus; species Scyliorhinus torazame. The sequence continues at coordinate 16,537,904 of NC_092712.1, read as the reverse complement.
TTTGCCATTGGTTTACCCAAAGAACAAAGAAATCTACAGCACAGGAACAGGCCCTTCGGCCCTCCAAGCCCGTGCTGACCATGCTGCCCGACTAAACTACAATCTTCTACACTTCCTGGGTCCGTATCCTTCTATTCCCATCCTATTCATATATTTGTCAAGATGCCCCTTAAATGTCCCTATCGTCCCTGCTTCCACTACCTCCTCCGGTAGCGAGTTCCAGGCACCCACTACCCTCTGCGTAAAAAACTTGCCTCGTACATCTACTCTAAACCTTGCCCCTCTCACCTTAAACCTATGCCCCCTAGTAATTGACCCCTCTACCCTGGGGAAAAGCCTCTGACTATCCACTCTGTCTGTGCCCCTCATAATTTTGTATACCTCTATCAGGTCTCCCCTCAACCTCCTTCGTTCCAGTGAGAACAAACCGAGTTTATTCAATCGCTCCTCATAGCTAATGCCCTCCATACCAGGCAGCATTCTGGTAAATCTCTTCTGCACCCTCTCTAAAGCCTCCACATCCTTCTGGTAGTGTGGCGACCAGAATTGAACACTATACTCCAAGTGTGGCCTAACTAAGGTTCTATACAGCTGCAACATGACTTGCCAATTCTTATACTCAATGCCCCGGCCAATGAAGGCAAGCATGCCGTATGCCTTCTTGACTACCTTCTCCACCTGTGTTGCCCCTTTCAATGACCTGTGGACCTGTACTCCTAGATCTCTTTGACTTTCAATACTCTTGAGGGTTCTACCATTCACTGTATATTCCCTACCTGCATTAGACCTTCCAAAATGCATTACCTCACATTTGTCCGGATTAAACTCCATCTGCCGTCTCTCCGCCCAAGTCTCCAGACAATCTAAATCCTGCTGTATCCTCCGACAGTCCTCATCGCTATCCGCAATTCCACCAACCTTTGTGTCGTCTGCAAACTTACTAATCAGACCAGTTACATTTTCCTCCAAATCATTTATATATACTACAAAGAGCAAAGGTCCCAGCACTGATCCCTGTGGAACACCACTGGTCACAGCCCTCCAATTAGAAAAGCATCCCTCCATTGCTACTCTCTGCCTTCTATGGCCTAGCCAGTTCTGTATCCACCTTGCCAGCTCACCCCTGATCCCGTGTGACTTCACCTTTTGTACTAGTCTACCATGAGGGACCTTGTCAAAGGCCTTACTGAAGTCCATATAGACAACATCTACTGCCCTACCTGCATCAATCATCTTAGTGACCTCCTCGAAAAACTCTATCAAGTTAGTGAGACACGACCTCCCCTTCACAAAACCGTGCTGCCTCTCACTAATACGTCCATTTGCTTCCAAATGGGAGTAGATCCTGTCTCGAAGAATTCTCTCCAGTAATTTCCCTACCACTGAAGTAAGGCTCACCGGCCTGTAGTTCCCGGGATTATCCTTGCTACCCTTCTTAAACAGAGGAACAACATTGGCTATTCTCCAGTCCTCCGGGACATCCCCTGAAGACAGCGAGGATCCAAAGATTTCTGTCAAGGCCTCAGCAATTTCCTCTCCAGCCTCCTTCAGTATTCTGGGGTAGATCTCATCAGGCCCTGGGGACTTATCTACCTTAATATTTTTTAAGACACGCAACACCTCGTCTTTTTGGATCACAATGTGACCCAGGCTATCTACACCCCCTTCTCCAGACTCAACATCTACCAATTCCTTCTCTTTGGTGAATACTGATGCAAAGTATTCATTTAGTACCTCGCCCATTTCCTCTGGCTCCACACATAGATTCCCTTGCCTATCCTTCAGTGGGCCAACCCTTTCCCTGGCTACCCTCTTGCTTTTTATGTACGTGTAAAAAGCCTTGGGATTTTCCTTAACCCTATTTGCCAATGACTTTTCGTGACCCCTTCTAGCCCTCCTGACTCCTTGCTTAAGTTCCTTCCTACTTTCCTTATATTCCACGCAGGCTTCGTCTGTTCCCAGCCCTTTAGCCCCGACAAATGCCTCCTTTTTCTTTTTGACGAGGCCTACAATATCACTCGTCATCCAAGGTTCCCGAAAATTGCCGTATTTATCTTTCTTCCTCACAGGAACATGCCGGTCCTGTATTCCTTTCAACTGCCACTTGAAAGCCTCCCACATGTCAGATGTTGATTTTCCCTCAAACATCCGCCCCCAATCTATGTTCTTCAGTTCCCGCCTAATATTGTTATAATTAGCCTTCCCCCAATTTAGCACATTCATCCTCGGACCACTCTTATCCTTGTCCACCAGTACTTTAAAACTTACTGAATTGTGGTCACTGTTACCGAAATGCTCCCCTACTGAAACATCTACCACCTGGCTGGGCTCATTCCCCAATACCAGGTCCAGTACCGCCCCTTCCCTAGTTGGACTGTCTACATATTGTTTTAAGAAGCCCTCCTGGATGCTCCTTACAAACTCCGCCCCGTCTAAGCCCCTGGCACTAAGTGAGTCCCAGTCAATATTGGGGAAGTTGAAGTCTCCCATCACCACAACCCTGTTGTTTTTACTCTTTTCCAAAATCTGTCTACCTATCTGCTCCTCTATCTCCCGCTGGCTGTTGGGAGGCCTGTAGTATACCCCCAACATTGTGACTGCACCCTTCTTATTCCTGATCTCTACCCATATAGCCTCACTGCCCTCTGAGGTGTCCTCCCGCAGTACAGCTGTGATATTCTCCCGAACAAGTAGCGCAACTCCGCCTCCCCTTTTACATCCCCCTCTATCCCGCCTGAAACATCTAAATCCTGGAATGTTTAGCTGCCAATCCTGCCCTTCCCTCAACCAGGTCTCTGTAATGGCAACAACATCATAGTTCCAAGTACTAATCCAAGCTCTAAGTTCATCTGCCTTACCCGTAATGCTCCTTGCATTAAAACATATGCACTTCAGGCCACCAGACCCGCTGTGTTCAGCAGCTTCTCCCCGTCTGCTCTGCCTCAGAGCCACACTGTCCCTATTCCCTAGTTCTCCCTCAATGCTCTCACCTTCTGACCTATTGCTCCCGTGCCCACCCCCCTGCCATACTAGTTTAAACCCTCCCGTGTGACACTAGCAAACCTCGCGGCCAGGATATTTATGCCTCTCCGGTTTAGATGCAACCCGTCCTTCTTATACAGGTCACACCTGCCCCGGAAGAGCTCCCAGTGGTCCAGATAATGGAAACGCTCCCTCCTACACCAGCTGTTTAGCCACGTGTTTATCTGCTCTATCTTCCTATTTCTAGCCTCACTGGCACGTGGCACAGGGAGTAATCCCGAGATTACAACCCTCGAGGTCCTGTCTTTTAACTTTCTGCCTAGCTCCCTGAACCCCTGCTGCAGGACCTCATGCCCCTTCCTGCCTATGTCGTTAGTACCAATATGTACAACGACCTCTGCCTGTTTGCCCTCCCCCTTCAGGATTCCCTCTACCCGTTCGGAGACATCCTGGACCCTGGCACCAGGGAGGCAACATACCATCCTGGAGTCTCTTTCACGTCCACAGAAGCGCCTATCTGTGCCCCTGACTATAGAGTCCCCTATTACTATTACTCTTCTGCGCTTTGACCCTCCCTTCTGAACATCAGAGCCAGCCGTGGTGCCACTGCTCTGGCTGCTGCTGTTTTCCCCTGATAGGCTATCCCCCCCGACAGTATCCAAAGGGGTATATCTGTTCGAGAGCGTCCAGGGGGACGCTATACTGAGAGCTCTTTGCTGGTTTAATTCTCACGACAGCACGCCTCATTTTTAGAAGCAAGTATGCTCCGTCGTCTCTTAAACCTCTTTGCCGTATCTCTGCTAACTTATTCTAGAACTTTTTTTAAAATTTCAAATTTAAAGTACCCAATTCATTTTTTCCAATTAAGGGGCGATTTAGCATGGCCAATCCACCTACCCTGCACATCTTTTGGGTTGTGGGGGCGAAACCCACGCAAACACGGGGAGAATGTGCAAACTCCACATGGACAGTGACCCAGAGCCGGGATAACCTGGGACCTCGGCGCCATGAGGCAGCAGCACTAACCACTGTGCCGCCCTCACTCTAAAACTTTATTAATCTTGTGGCAAATGTGTCCATTAGACTTTCTTTCTTTAGATCCCCTGACTTTAAACTCGCCCCACGATATTTAACGTTCCTCCTTGCCTGCAATTTGTTACTTTTGAACCTGTCCCTGATATTTTCTACTGATTTTAATTTCTAACACCAGAACTCCTTTTTTGAAAACTCAGGTTACTAGTGGTTAGAATTCTCCTCCTTTATTCACACTGTGCTCTCTGCTCCTGTTATATAACGATGTAATCTTGTCCTCTCATCCCAGCTATGGTGAATCGTTGTTTATTTTCACCTCGCACCTTGCCTTGGGTTTAGCAGCTTTGCTGCTGTTCTCGCCATGATTGACGCGTACTGTGTTCAGTGACTGGGTGGGTCGTGAAACTGTCAAGGGAAATGTGTGACTGTAAGAGATGGTGTGACTGTCACAGTGCCATATTTTACTCAAATCTCACTAGTCTGTAGTTATATCGTTCTCTCTCCACTTGCTGTTTATGATTTAACAGACCTCTTTATGTTCCCCAGTCTCGAATGCTTTTGTAATTGTGACACTGCAGATTGAAAGGAAAATTGCTACGGTGAGTTTGTAGTTTTCTTTTTCTTGAGGGATAGGGAATGCCTGTGTTTTCATTTCTTGTTTGTCGTCCGTGCCAGTGAGACTGTTGGAGAAGCTGACAGGTAGAGCTGGACAGATGGGCTGCCTGTTCTCTGGGGAATGATAACAACCTTCATCGCACCCCCTGCATCAGCTTCACCTGTGTCGACGCAAGTCACGCCTCTCCGATTGAAGAGCTGAGAAGTGACGAGTCTTCCTTTACCCCAGCTTTCACGAAAGCTGTGCAAGTGCAGTTCCACAGACAGTGGGGACCCTTCAGTACGTTCTGTAATTGGCCATTATCCGTCATGTGCATCCTGTGACAGTGAATATTGACATGGAATTTTACTATGTGGGGCATCCCAGCCGAGCTCGTTTCTGTCCTTGCTGACATCGGCTCTTAAGGATTGCTCGATAGGAATCAGGAGGAGGAACCCTGCCCATCGCTTTCTCTGCCTCCGACAAAATCCACTCTCTAATACAGTGTTCAAGAGTTCTTAACGCTAATTATATTACCCATTCCTCTGTCCAGGCACTGGTATGCCAAGTGATCACGACACTGGGCAGCAGCTTGAGGTCAGATACCACTGCAGTAAATCCAGCAATACAGGAGCTGGAACTTGAAACTCAATGACTGTGAAAGCTGCTCGTTTCCTGAATCTCCTTCAGGGGTGGGCCACACATGAGCTCCCTACTGGTCCTCACATGGAGTTCTTAACTCTATAGTATGTAGCTGACTTCTTGCACCCATTATTCTAGCTGCCACTGGCTTGCTAAAAGGATGCCCAACCCATTCCTTTCTTTAGACATCTGGGGATGGGTAATAAATAGTGTTGTCCCTATTCTAAACCGAAATAAAAATAACTTGTTCAGAGTTCGATAGCCCCATCTGGGAATTACAGCTGAAACCTTTCAATCTGTAGCTCAGTATTTTTATAATTGGGTGCACATTCTTTATTTGGTATTTCGTTAGACTTCCTGTGTAAGTTGTTGAGGTTTATTGACTTCTAAATTGTGCATCCTTTACCCTTTGTGAGTTTAAACACTTGGCTTGTCATTGTGGTGGTATGTATTAGGGGTAATACGGTACACCATGAATGCCGAGGAGCTATTGGAGGACAGATGCTGGGTCCCGATTGGATCTGCCGCCTACTGGGCTCCACCCAGATAGGCGGGGTATAAGAACCCGGTTTACTCCCCGCAGCTGCATTGTGTGACTGAGCTGCTGGGGAACGAGTCTGAACAAGTCTGCTCAATAAAGCCTCGATTGAAGTTCTCTACGTCTCGTCTCGTGTGTGATCGATGGTGCTACAATTTATTGAGCAGACTTAAAAAGGAATATGGAGCTCCGGATGGCCCCGGAGTGCCTGCGAATCGGCCCCCAAGCGGCTAACGCAACATCGGCGTTTAAACACTGGCTCGCGTGCTTTGAGGGGTACCTCCGAACGGCCCCCGGCAGACCAACGGAAGACCAGAAGGTGCAGGTCCTGCATTCCAGAGTGAGTCATGAAATCTACGCACTCATCGAGGACGCGGAGGAATTCCCAGCGGTGCTCAACTTGCTGAAACAGACCTACATTAGGCCCGTCAACCAGGTCTACACACGCTACCAGCTCGCGACGAGACGACAAATCCCCGGGGAATCGCTGGACAAATTCTTCAATGCGCTGACGAACCTGGGAAGAAACTGCGACTGCCCAGCGGTAACGGCGAATGAACATACGGACCTCCTGATCAGAGACGCTTACGTAGCAGGTTTGGCATCGTCGCAAATTCGCCAGAGACTTGTAGAGAAAGACTCTCTCGGACTCACAGAGGCACTGGCCCTTGCAGCCTCCCTCGACGTGGCCTCCCAAAACGCCCGCGCCTATGCCCCCGACCGCATTACAGCCCCTCGGGCTCCGTGGACCCCCGCCGCGACCGACCCCCCCCCCCTGGCACCCCCACCCCTCCGCAAGCGTGCGCGGCCAGAATCCCAGACCACCCGGGGGGGGCCCCGCTGCTACTTTTGCGGGCAGCCTAAACACCCCCACCAGCGCTGCCCGGCCCGCTCGGCCACCTGTAAAAGCTGCGGCAAAAAGGGGTACTACGCAGCGGTGTGCCAGTCCCGTGGGGTCGCCGCTATCTCCGGGGAACAAACTGGACCACGGGCTCAACCCCCTGCGACCCACGGGCGGCCAACTGGCGCCGCCATTTCGGACCCTGGACACCACGAAGGGGGGACGGGCGCCGCCATCTTCCTACCCACGGGCCGCGTGCGATCCATGGGAGCGGCCATTTTGTCCATCCCCAGCTGTGTGCGACCCATGGGAGCGGCCATTTTGTCCACCCCCGGCAGCGTGCGATCCAGGGACGCCGCCATCTTGGCTGACCGGCAAGGACCCCAGCGTGGACGGCTCCACACTGCCTGAAGACAACGATCTGATGCACCAACCACGTTTGGCATCGGTGACACTTGACCAGTCGCGGCCCCGGACTCTCCAGCCGACAACGACAAAGGTGCTGGTGAACGGGCACGAGACGCTGTGTTTGATCGACTCGGGGAGCACGGAGAGTTTTATTCATCCGGACACGGTAAGATGCTGTTCCCCGGTAATTTGGCCAAGCACCCAAAATTTTTTTCCTGGCGGCGGGGTCCCACTCCGTTGCAATCAAAGGGTTCTGCATCGCAAACCTGACGGTGCAGGGGAGAGAGTTCAAAAATTACCGGCTGTATGTCCTCCCCCATCTCTGCGCACCCACTCTCCTGGGGTTGGACTTCCAATGCAACCTCCAGAGCTTAACATTTAAATTTGGCGGCCCTATACCCCCACTGACTATCTGCGGCCTCGCGACACTCTAGGTTAAACCGCCCTCCTTGTTTGTGAACCTCACCCCGGATTGCAAACCCGTCGCCACTAGGAGCAGACGGTACAGCACCCAGGACCGGACGTTTATCAGGTCCGAAGTCCAGCGACTGCTGAAGGAAGGCATAATCCAGGCCAGCAATAGTCCCTGGAGAGCTCAGGTGGTAGAAGTGAAGACCGGGGAGAAGCAGAGGATGGTCGTAGACTACAGTCAGACCATCAACAGGTACACGCAGCTAGATGCGTACCCTCTTCCCCGCATATCCGACATGGTCAATCGGATTGCACAGTACAAGGTCTTCTCCACCTTAAGTCCGCCTACCACCATCTCCCCATTTGCCCCGGTGACCGCAAGTACACTGCCTTCGAAGCAGACAGGCGGCTATACCACTTCTTAAGGGTTCCATTTGGCGGCACGAACGGAGTCTCGGTCTTCCAACGGAAGATGGACCGAATGGTTGACCAGCACGGTCTACGGGCCACGTTCCCGTACCTTGATAACGTCACCATCTGCGGCCACGACCAGCAGGACCACAACGCCAACCTCCGCAAATTCCTCCAGACCACTAACGCCCTCAACCTCACCTACAACGAGGAAAAATGCGTGTTTAGCACCGACTGTCTAGCCATCTTGGGCTACGTAGTGCGTAATGGAGTGATAGGCCCCGACCCTGAACGCATGCGCCCCCTCATGGAGTTCCCTCTGCCCCACTGTGCCAAAGCCCTGAAACGCTGCTTGGGCTTCTTTTCTTATTACGCCCAGTGGGTCCCCCAGTACGCAGACAAGGCCCGCCCACTAATCCAGTCCACTACTTTTCCCCTGTCGACAGAGGCCCGCCAGGCCTTCAGCCGCATCAAAGTGGATATCGCAAAGGCCACGATGCGCGCCATCGACGAGTCCCTCCCCTTCCAAGTTGAGACCGACGCATCCGTCGTAGCTCTGGCGGCCACTCTCAACCAAGCGGGCAGACCCGTGGCCTTTTTCTCCTGGACCCTCCACGCTTCAGAAATTCGCCACTCCTCAGTAGAAAAGGAGGCCCAAGCCATAGTGGAAGCTGTGCGACATTGGAGGCATTACCTGGCCGGCAGGAGATTCACACTCCTCACTGACCAACAGTCGGTAGCCTTCATGTTCGATAATGCACAGCGGGGCAAGATAAAAAACGACAAGTTCCTGTGGTGGAGGATCGAACTCTCCACCTACAACTATGAGGTCTTGTACTGTCCCGGAAAGCTGAACGAGCCGTCCGATGCCCTATCCCGCGGCACATGTGCCAACGCACAAGTGGACCGCCTCCAAGCCCTCCACGAGGACCTCTGCCACCCGGGGTCACTCGCTTCTACCACTTTATAAAGGCCCGCAACCTCCCGTACTCCATCGAGGAGGTCCGAACAGTCACCAGGAACTGCCAAATCTGCGCAGAATGCAAACCGCATTTTTTCAGGCCAGATAGAGCGCACCTGATGAAGGCTTCCCGTCCCTTTGAACGCCTCAGTCTGGATTTCAAAGGCCCCCTCCCCTCCACCGATTGCAACACGTACTTTCTTAACATCGTTCACGAATACTCCCGTTTCCCCTTCGCCATCCCCTGCCCCGACATGACCGCGGCCACGGTCATTAAAGCCCTTGGCACCATCTTTAGCGATAGGGGGTCCTCCTTCATGAGTGACGAGCTGCGTCAATTCCTGCTCAGCAAGGGCATAGCCTCGAGCAGGACGACCAGCTACAACCCCTGGGGGAACGGGCAGGTAGAGAGGGAGAACGGAACGGTCTGGAAGACCGTCCTACTGGCCCTACGGTCTAGGAGTCTCCCAACTTCCCGCTGGCCATTCTATCTGGTCCCTGCTGTGCACCACCACGAACCAAACGCCGCACGAGCACCTCCTTGTCTTCCCTAAGAAGTCCGCTTCTGGAACGTCACTTCCGACCTGGCTGGCAGCCCCGGGACCCATCCTGCTCCGGAAACATGTGCGGGCGCACAAATCAGACCCACTGGTGGAAAAGGTACATCTACTCCACGCCAACCCGCAGTACGCCTACGTGGCGTTCCCAGACGGCCGACAGGACACGGTCTCTCTGCGGGACCTGGTGCCGGAGCTCCCCACACCCCCCCAACACCAATCACCACCCCCTCACTCCCGCCGGTGCACCCCACAGCCACCCCCTTCCCAGGGGGATCGGTTCTCCTCCCAGGCCCGCCCAGGAGTAAGGAAACGGAGAGGGACAGCGTGATGCTCCCGGAGTCGACCGGACCCGAGCCAGCACCACCACCACCACCCGGGCTGAGACAATCGGAGAGGGCGACCAGAGCACCATCTCGACTCATCGAGTCGACTTAAGATGTAAATAATTCAGTGGCCCAGTAAAACGGCATTGTTGTAAATAGTTAACGCTGCTAATCGGGTAAAATGTGAATAATTCGGTGGCCCAGTAAAAGCGGCATGATTGTATATAGTTCAATGATTAAGGCACCGACCCTGTAAACCCCTACCACCCACCACCCCGCCGGGTTCCTTTTTAACAAGGGGAGAATGTGGTGGTATGTATTAGGGGTAATACGGTACACCATGAATGCCGAGGAGCTATTGGAGGACAGATGCTGGGTTCCGATTGGATCCGTCGCCTACTGGGCTCCACCCAGATAGGCGGGGTATAAGAACCCGGTTTGCTCCCCGCAGCTGCATTCTGTGACTGAGCTGCTGGGGAACGAGTCTGTACAAGTCTGCTCAATAAAGCCTCGATTGAAGTTCTCTACGTCTCGCCTCGTGTGTGATCGGTGGTGCTACAGTCATTAACATTCATGTTTGAACACCTGCTTATCCAGCAGGATGGGTTTTGAACAACGTCCCTTCTGAGTGCCAGAGTGCGTCAACAGAACGACCAGCTGTGTTGGCCATTCAGGAATTCTGTGGAATGCAGATCATCCCTTTTTGGAATTTGATTACCCTGGGACGGAGTTACTACATTTCGCCAATCCAAAATTGGAATGGGGTGGGGTCAGAGTTTAAACTCGGATCATTCTCTGTGAGCTTCTCATTCTAACTTTTTCGGAGCACAATAATTGGGAATGCTGCCAATGGACTTGTGATGGATATCCAGGAAACAGGGTTGAAAATCGGACCTGGCATGTAGCAACCCTTCCCACCGCCATCTTTCTTCAGCAAAGGATACACTGTGAATGTTGCAGCTCTTTAAGTACATTCAGATGATATATTGACTTAAAATTTGCAAGGTTCGAGTTGCAATGCATTGATAGATATGGAGAGGGTATTTTATTCCGATCTTAACATATCCACCCCTGACCTGAGAGCATGTACTGGGCTGGTGCAGTGAAACCGGAGATTTTGGTTTCAGTCTGTCTCGAGTGTTCGCACCCAGCTACAGCTGTGTACAATTTCCAGTTTCTACGCCATTTACATCATTTACATTTTTACTTCTGGCTTCAAAACTAGACTGGTTTGTGACTGTGCCTGGCCCCTTTGGAACTGGGGTTCAGATTCTAAACTCCATAAATGAAAGTGACACAGTAGCACTGAAATCCATTTGTGCCACCAAGTCTTTTCTTTATAATGTTTACATATTTTCAACAAACCTACACCCCCCCCCTCCCTTACAGAAATAAGAAAAAACAAAGAACACATAAATAAACATCTTATATCCATGTCACATATCCCCCCGATATACAAGCCCCCCATTAAACGATAGTAAACACAAAGTACCCCCTACTCCCCCGGGTTGCTGCTGCTGCTGCTGTCCACCTCCTAACGCTCGGCTAGAAAGTCTAGGAACAGTTGCCGCCGCCTGAAGAACCCTTGCACAGATCCTCTTAAGGCAAATTTTACCCTCTCCAGTTTAATGAACCCTGCCATGTCGCTGATCCAGGCCTCCACGCTTGGGGGCCTCGCCTCCTTCCACTGTAGCAGAATCCTCCGCCGGGCTACCAGGGATGCAAAGGCCAGAATACCGGCCTCTTTCGCCTCCTGCTCTCCCGGCTCGCCCGATACCCCGAATAATGCGAGCCCCCAACTCGGCTTAACCCGGGTGTTTACCACCTTAGACACCGTCCTCGCAACGCCCCTCCAGAACCCATCCAGTGCTGGGCACGCCCAGAACATGTGGGCGTGATTTGCTGGGCTCCCCGAACACCTCACACACCTGTCCTCTACTCCAAAAAACCGACTCAGCCTTGCCCCAGTCATGTGTGCCCTGTGCAGAACCTTAAATTGTGTCAGGCTAAGCCTGGCGCAAGAGGAGGAAGAATTTACCCTACCCAGGGCATCCGCCCACATACCCTCTTCAAAACCCCCCCCCCCCCCCGAGCTCCTCCCATTTACCTTTCAGCTCCTCCATGAGGCCTCCTCCTCCTCCTCCTGCATCTCCTGGTCACTGTCAAGGGCATCCTAGTCTTGAGCCTGAGCCTGTGCAGGGCATCCCAGTTCCTGGCCACTTGTATCCCCAAGTACCGAAAGCTCCTCTCCATTATCCTGAGCGGGAGCTCCCTCAGCCTCTCCTCCTGGCCCCTACCGTGGACCACGAACAGCTCACTCTTCCCCACGTTCAGCTTGTACCCCGAGAACCTCCCGACGTCCCCCAGGATCCGCATGACCCCCCCCCATCCCCTCTAATGGGTGCGAAATATACAACAGCAGGTCATCCGCGTAGAGGGAGATCCGGGGCTCCTCCCCTCCGCGCACCAGTCCCCTCCAATCCCCCGAAGTCCTGAGCGCAATGGCTCAATTGCCAGGGCATCATGATAATATTCAGGAACCTCCTCACATTCGCGTTCAGCTCGTGTCCCACTTCTTGTGCTGCGATGCCTGCCTGTACTCGCCTGTTTCAGCGATGCAGCCAAGACCAGTGTTCCTGGGTGGCCTCTGACTTTTAAGTCCTGGTGCTGCAGTGCCCTCTTTTGGAAAATACAATCATGTGAAATATTGCTCCTGCTTCAACATGGCCACAGATTTTGTGGGTGGAGGGGAGGGAGGGAGTTAGGCAAAGGTCTGTCGATTCCTGAGCAAGGAGAAAAAAATAAACTTGCACTGAAAGCTCCCCACCCCCTTCCCAACCCCGGTCCCCCAAAGACCTCAGGATATCCCAAAATGTTTGAGAAATGTGACGGCCAGTTTGTGTGCACATCATAGAAACAAGGAGCAGGCGTGGGCCATTCGGCCCTTCGAACCTGATCTCCCTCAAAGATGGTCGTGGTTGATCCTCGATCTTAGTGCCATATTTCTGCTTTCTCATTCCCGCTTTCTCCCCATACCCCTTGATGCCGTTAAGCGAGTAAAGAGATTTTTCCTCATCTCATTCCTAAGTGTTTCCTGAGACTGTCTCCTCTGTTTCTAGATTTCCCCAACCAGAAAGATCCTCTCCTGCATCTAGTCTGTCCAGCTCTGCCCGTTAGAATTTTATACATTTCAATCAGATCTCCTCTCATCCTTCCTTTGGGGCTGGTTTAGTACAGTGGGCTAAACAGCTGGCTTGTAATGTAGAACAAGGCCAGCAACGCGGATTCAATTCCCGAACCGGCCTCCCCGAACAGGTGCCGGAATGTGGCGACTAGGGGCTTTTCACAGTAACTTCATTGAAGCCTACTTGTGACAAGCGATTATTATTAAACTCGAGTAAATACAGGTCCAGTTGAACCAATCTCTCCTCATAGGACAGTCCCACCGACCCCGCAATCACCCTCCAGAACCTCCGCTGCACTCCCTCCTTTCTTAGGTAGGGAGACCAAACCTGCCCGCAATACTCCAGAGGTGGTCTCGTCAAGGCCCCGTATAACTGCAGTAAGTTATCTCTATTTCTGAACTCAAGTCCTCTTGCAACGGAGGCCAACATATCATTTGTCTTCCTAATTACTTGCTGCATCTGCATCTCCACTTTCACTGACTGGTGTACGAGGGCACCCAGAACCCTTTGTACATCCACACTTACCAATGTGTCACCAGTTAAATAATATTCTTCCTTTCTGTTTTCCACACTGAAATATATACCTTCACATTTAGCCACATTGCACTGCCTCTGCCATGTGTTGGCCCACCCACTCAACTTGGCTCAATCACCTTGAAGCCCCCTTGCATCCTCCTCACAACTCACTATTCCGCCCAGTTTCGTGTCGTCAGCAAACTTGGAAATGTTACATTTGGTTCCCTCATCCAGGTCATTTATATATATATATATATATATCTCGTGAACAGCTGGAGCCCAAGCACTGGCCAATCTGCGTGGCCAATCTGCCTACTCTGCACATCTTTGGGTTGTGGGGGCGAAACCCACACAAGCACGGGGAGAATGTGCAAACTCCACACGAGTCTGCCGCTTCTGACTCGGACGAGATTGCCATCTCAAAGGTTAAGCCAACACCCAAACACGTGAGCATGCAGTCTTCACAGCGTTTCTTCTGAAAGTAACACATTTATAAATGTTGCCACCTTTCTTCCATTACGCGTTTCCTGCTTAAGAACCGAGCATTTGATGTCATAACGTTGAGTCCGACCACAGCAGTTTCTGGGGTACCTGAATGCTCAAGGAAACAAACCTGATTTTTAGTGCCAAGATGTGCTCTACTTGAATGAATGCGCGCCTTCAGGGGAGGCTATTGCTTCTCAGTTGTTTAACCTGTTCTCCTTTTTCTCCATAGGGTGTTCTATCTGAGAATTCTGGACTGGCCTTGCACACAGTTAACCTGATCGCCATTCTCTCCTTCCCTGTAGTGGTGGTATTAACAGTCACCTCAATAACTCCAGGCGAGTACAGTGAAGACCATTGGGGGTTGGTGGGCAGGGAGGTGAAGGATGGTCAGCTTAATGTAATGTCATTTCAGAGCACACTAAATTGGGCTTGGATTCTATAGATTAGCCCTGTTATTTGGAAAATTAATTGGTAGCAAATCAACCATGGCTTTCAGGGGTCATCTGATGTCTTCCCAAGGATGATAACCATGGGTGGGATTCTCCGACTCCCCGCCGGGTTGGAGAATCGCCGGGGGCTGGCGTGAATCTCGCCCCCGTCGTGTCCCGAATTCTCTGCCACCAGAGAATTGGCGGGGGCGGGAATCGTGCCGGTCGGCGGGCTCCCCCCCCGCGATGGGCCGAAGTCCCGCCGCTGTCAACCCTTGCCAGCCGGCGTGGATTGAAACACCTCTCTGACCGGCGGGGGCAGACGGCGCGGGCGGGCTCCGGGGTCCTGGGGGGGGGTGGGGGGCGCGCGGGGAGATCTGGCCCCTGGGAGTGCCCCCACGGTGGCCTGGCCGCCGATCGGGGGCCACCGATCGGCGGGCGGGCCTGTGCCGTGGGGGCACTCTTTTTCTTCCGCCTTCGCCATGGTCTCCACTATGGCGGAGGAGGAAGAGACCCCCTCCACTGCGCAGGCGCGGGGATGCTGTGAGCGGCCGCTGACGCTCTCGCGCATGCGTCGCCCGGCGAAGTCCTTTCGGCGCCTGCTGGCGGGGCACCAAAGGCCTTTCCAGCCGGCAGGGCGGAAATCACTCCAGCGCGGGCCTAGCCCCTCAAGGTGAGGGCTTGGCTCCTAAAGGTGCGGAAAATTCCGCACCTTTGGGGCGACCCGACGCCGGAGTGGTTCCCGCCACTCCATCCCGCCGGGACCCCCCGCCCCGCCGGGTAGGGGAGAATCCCGGCCCTTGCCCTTTCTCTTTGTGTTCAATTACCTGGGCGTCTACAGTTTTAGGACAAAGTTTAATAACTTTGGACAACTTTTTGCACGTTTCATACATCATCCTTTTCCTCCCTTAAAGAGTTTCTGGAATGTGCAGCAACATTAATCCACTGAGATCGGAAAAGGCTGCACTGCGGCCATGCTAGTTTCCTGCTGCACTTGGAGCGTCCTTGCTGTCTCTGATCTGATCAGTGGCACACAAAGATTTCATTCTGTTTCTATGGGGTTACAGTTTATCTCCATGCATTCACTGTCACTGGGTCAAAACCCTGCAACGCCCTTCCGAACAGCACTGTGGGGGCACCTATATGGCCTGCAGCGACTCGAACGCCATTCGCCGCCATCTTTTCCAGGGCAATTATAGATGGGCAGCAAGTGCTGGCCTTACTAGTGATGCTCACATTGCTGGAAATAAAACATAATAGGAGTGTGGTTGTGGCTGAGACTGGGCGGCACAGTGGTCAAAAAATGCAAATTGCTCCTGGCATAAAATAAAGGACATTTACGATTTGGAAACTTAAGTAATCTGAGAATGCATTATGTCAACGAGCCAGGTGGTGACTGACTTAAGAACATAAAAACGAGCAGTAGTCGGTCGAACAAGTGCTCGAGGCTGCTGTTTGGGGTGGAGAGTTCCAAAGATTCACAACCCTCACAGCGATAGAATTCCTCCTTATTTCCTCCTTCAGTAGCCCACTAGTCCTTCAGAAACTAAAGCCCTGAGCTCTAAATTCCCCATGAGGGAATCCTTTCAGCATTTACCCTGTCAAGCCCCCTCAGAATCTTGCATGTTGCAATAAGGTCAGCTTCATTCTTATAAATGCCAACTGGGCTGGCCATATAAATACTGTGGTTACAAGAGTAAGTCAAAGGCTAGGAATTCTGCGGCACGTAGCCTGTCCACCATCTGCAAGGCACACGTAAGGAGTGTGATGGAATACTCTCCACTTGCCGGGATGAGTGCAGCTCCTACAACATGCAAGAAGCTCAACACCATCCAGGACAAAACAGTCTGCTTGATTGGCATTCCATCCACCAACATTCACTCACTCCCTCATTTCACCAACGCACAGTGGCAGTCGTGAAAACCAGCTACAAGATGCGAGGACTCATCAAGGCTTCATAGTCAGTACCTTCCAAACCCACAACCACTTCAGTTAAGAGCAGCAGACAAAGGGAGCACCACCTGGGGGTGAGAGTGACTGTCCTTGACATTTGACCGAGTATGGCATCAAGGAGCCCTAGCTAAACTGGAGTCGATGGGAATCAGAGGGAGAACCCTCCACTGGGTGGAGTTATACCTGGCAGAAAGGAAGATGGTTCTGGTGGTTGGATCATCTCAGTTCCAGGACATCACTGTAGGAGTTCTTCAGGGTAGTGTCCCAGGCCCAACCATATTCAGCCGGTTCATCAATGTCCTTCTTCCACATAAGGTCAGAATTGGAGATGTTCGCTGATTGTTTAGCACCATTCGTGACTCCTCAGATACTGAAGCAGTCCATGTCCAAATGCAGCAAGACCTGGGCCGTATCCAGGCTGGGCTGACAAGTGGCAAGTAACACTCAGCCACGAGTGCCAGGCAATGACCATCTCCAACAAGAGAGAGTCTAACCATCATCCCTTGACATTCAATGGGGTTACCATCGCTGAATTGTACCCCTTTCGCAAACATTAGTAATTTTGTTTTTTAACTGAGTGGACCACAGGCACCACCATGAACGCGTTTACCGCATTGATCATTGGGTCAAGTCTCTGTCCCTCCCCTGCAGTTCGTGCTTCAGCTCGTTCAAATTTGCACTTATGCCCGTAAGAAACGGCAAGTCTAGCAGCCAGGCATTGTCTTGACAGCTGGCTTGATTTAAGAAAGGTGACCGTTTCAGGGAGCAGATCCAGAATCTAGGGATATTTGAAAGATTGCAAAGCATTGAATCCAATATCTTCGCAACCACTTCTTTTCAGACCTGAGAATGCAAGCCATCGAATCCAGGAGACCTTTCAGCCTTTAATTCCATTAGATTTCCGAGTACTTTTTTCTTCCGTGATAGTTTAAATTTCCCCCCTCCTGCATGTGCTAGGGGACAGTAGCCTGGTGGTAGGGTGACGGTAACATTAACCCACAGACCCAGAGGAAAGTTTGGAGCCATGAGTTAAAATCCTACCACTGAAACTGGGGGAATTTAAATTCAATTCACTAATAAAACATGGAATAAAATTCCTGGTTGGTAATGATAATCCTGAAACTATCAGATTGTCATAAAAACCCATCTGGTTCACTAATATCTTTCGGGGAAGGGAGAATCTGTCGTTCTTACGTGGTCTAGCTGACGCGTGACTCCAGATCCACAGCAACGTGACTGACGAGTGGGGGGGGGGGGCACGGTAGCACAGTGGTTAACACAGTTGCTTCACAGCTCCAGGGTCCTAGGTTCGATTCCCGGCTTGGGTCACAGTCTGTGCGGAGTCTGCACGTTCTCCCCGTGTCTGCGTGGGTTTCCTCCGGGTGCTCTGGTTTCCTCCCACAGTTCCAAGATGTGCAGGTTAGGTTGATTGGCCATGGTAAATTGCCCTGAAGTGTCCAAAATGGTTGGATGGGGTTACGGGGATAGGGTGGAGGTGTGGGCTTAGGTAGGGTGCTCTTTCCAAGGGCTGGTGCAGACTCGATGGGCCTCATGGCCTCATTCTGCACTGTAAATTCTATGATTCGATGACTCTTCACTGACCTCTGAAATGGCCCAGCTAGTCACTCAGCTTAAGAGCAATTCATAGAATTTACAGTGCGGAAGGAGGCCATTCAGCCTATCGAGTCTGCACCGGCTCTTGGAAAGAACACCCTACCCAAGGTCAACACCTCCACCCTATCCCCATTTCCCAGTAACCCCACCCAACACGAAGGGCAATTTTGGACACTATGGGCAATTTATCATGGCCAATCCACCTAACCTGCACATCTTTGGACTGTGGGAGGAAGCCGGAGCACCCGGAGGAAACCCACGCACACACTGGGAGGATGTGCAGACTCCGCACAGACAGTGACCCAAGTCGGAATCGAACGTGGGACCCTGGAGCTGTGACGCAATTGTGCTATCCACAAGGCTACCGTGCTGCCCCAATTAGGTGTAGGCAATAATTGTTGGCCTTGCCAAGAGTGAATTTTTAAAAAAACGCTCTTTCCTTGCAGTCCCTTTACTATGAGATCATCAATCCTGTCTCATTACACTTTACCAGATTGAAAATGTTCCCTGGTTGGTTCCAAGACATGTTGCTCTAAGAGACTTGTATCTTGTTCCGCAGTTGGTGCTGTGATGGCGCTGATGAGCTACACCATCCAGTTCCTCAAACTCTACTCCTACAAAGATGTCAACAAATGGAGCAGAGAAGTGCGCAGAGCCAAAGTGAAAACGCTGTCCAGATCTCTATCAGGTGAGTATAAAAGGATTTAGCAATGTCACGCTTGTTACAACTCCAAACATTCACTTCGCAACCATGAAAGGAGAAAATGCTCAGCCAGAGGGTAGTGGGTGCCTGGAACTCGCTACCAGAGGAGGTGGTGGAAGCAGGGACGATAGTGACATTTAAGGGGCATCTTGACAAATACATGAATAGGATGGGAATAGAGGGATACGGACCCAGGAAGTGTAGAAGATTGTAGTTTAGTCGGGCAGCATGGTCAGCACGGGCTTGGAGGGCCGAAGGGCCTGTTCCTGTGCTGTACATTTCTTTGTTCTTTGTTGTTCTAGTTAGCCGTACCTGTAGCAAGGGAAACCGAGTTAACATTTCAGATTGGTAATTGTTCATCAGAACAGATTATTTTTGAAGTATTGATGGGAAATATTCGTCCCACGGTCTGAATGCTCAGACCTGTTTTCTCCAAATCCACGCACTCTGATGCAAAGTAGAAATGACTGCATTACATAAAGCATGCGAAACACCATTTCCCTCTCCACGTTGACCATTCATGCTAGTGTTACTGCCTTGTGACTGACTCCCAGAGCTCTGCAGCACCACGTTAATAATAATAGTAATAATCTGTATGGTCACAAGTAGGCCTATTGCGAAAAGCCCCGAGTCGCCACACTCCGGCACCTGTTCGGGTACACTGAGGGCGAATTCAGAATGTCCAATTCACCTAACAAGCACGCTTTTGTGGGAGGAAACCGGAGCACCCGGAGGAAACCCACGCAGAGACGGGGAGAACGTGCAGACTCCTCACAGACAGTGACCCGAGCCGGGATCCGAACCTGGGGCCCCGGTGCTGTGAAGCCACAGTGCTAACCACTGTGCTACCGTTACGCAGCTGTGGCTCAGGGTAACTCCTTTTTCCTCCTGTCCCTCTGGATAAAGCTACTGATCTCGGTTTGCCATTTCCTTGGAGCTATCATCGGCCGTTGTAGATGTGAATGAATACCTCAGATCTATGTTGCCAAACGTTGATGCTCCAACACCCCGAGATTCAGAGAAGGTGACCGATTACAGGCAGAGCAGGTTTTAAGCTTCAGTCGGTCGGCTCCCTGCCTCTGTGCCAGTAGCTCCGAGTTCAAGTCCCACTCGAGGACTTGTTGGCCACAAAAGTGTTCATGACACAGTTCAAACAGGCTGGTAATAGTGTGTGTCTGCGTGAAGATACAAAACAAACCTAATACCAGTCCTGCAGCTTTCTGATGGTTCTGTCAGTGATGATGGTAAGACAGTAGGGCATATGCACCAATGTGGATAATCGCAAATAATTAAAACAGACTTCTTTACATTGGAGATAGAGTGGAATTCTCAGCTTCAAAAATGGCATGTGGCAAAGTTCATTCATTGATTTAAAAGGGAATTGGCTCGTCATTTTAAAAATGGGAACAGGGGAAGGGCGGACAAGTCTAGTGATTCCTGCATGATTTTTTTAAAAATATATATTTAGGAAAATTTTTAAACAATTTTTCACCCTTACAAACAACCCCCCCCCTCGTAACGAATAGAAAGAAAACGCACATAAGCATGGTAAAACAATATGTTACAGAACTTTGTACATTAGATTCCTCCCGTAGATACCAGTTTTCCAGATCTGTCATGTATTATCTTGCTCATATACCCCCCAAACATACCTCCCTCTCCCCCCCCCCCCCCCCCCCCCCCCCCCCCATCATTTGTCCAGGCCTCCACACTGGGGGGCTTCGCCTCCTTCCACTGCTCCAAATATTGCTGGCCCCCAGCTTGGCTTGACCCGGGCTTTCACCACCTTAGATATGTTCCCGCCACTCCTCTCCAGATCCCCTCCAGTGCCGGGCATGACCACAACATATGGACATGGTTCGCCGGACTTCCTGAGCACCTCCCACATCTGTCCTCTACCCCACAGAACCTACTCAACCTCGACCCCGTCAAGTGCGCTCTGTGAACCACCTTAAATTGTATCAGGCTGAGCCTGGCACATGAGGAAGAAGAATTAACCCTACCTAGGGCATCAGCCCATAGCCCCTCCTCAATCTCCTCTCCCAGCTCCTCCTCCCATTTACCCTTCAGCTCCTCTACCAGCGCCTCCCCCTCTTCTTTCATCTCCTGGTATATCGCCGACACCTTGCCCTCTCCGACCCATACACCCGAGATCACCCCGTCTTGAATCTCCTGTGCCGGGAGCAACGGGAATTCCCTCTCCTGCCGCCTCACAAACGCCCTCACCTGCATATATCTAAAGGCATTTCCCGGGGGTAGCCCAAACTTCTCCTCTAGTGCCCCTAGGCTCGCAACCGTCCCATCAATGAACAGGTCCCCCATTCTTCTAATCCCCGCCCGATGCCAGCTCTGAAACCCCCCGTCCATCCTCCCCGGGACAAACCGATGGTTATCTCTGATCGGGGACCACTCCTATCGCACCCCTGTGCCGTCTCCACTGGCCCCAGATCTTTAGCGTTGCCGCCACCACCGGACTCGTGGTGTACCTTGTCGGCGAGAACGGCAGCGGTGCCGTCACCAGCGCCCCCTTTGCAGGATGCCGTCTCCAACCTCTTCCATGCCGCCCCCTCTCCCTCCATCACCCACTTGCGGATCATCGCCACATTTGCTGCCCAGTAGTAGCCCCCCAGATTTGGCAGCGCCAACCCTTCTCGGTCCCTACTGCGCTCCAGAAACCCTCTCCTTACCCTCGCAATCTTATTCGCCCACACAAACCCCATAATGCTCCTGCCTACCCTCCCTTGGTGATCATGATGGGAAGGCACTGAAACACAAAAAGAAACCTCGGGAGGACCACCATTTTGACCGACTGCACTCTACCCACTAGCGAGAGCGGCAACATGTCCCATCTTTTGAAGTCCTCATCCGTCTGCTCCACCAGCCTCGTCAGATTCAGTTTATGTAGGGCCCCCCAACTCCTGGCTATCTGGATCCCCAGGTACCAAAAGCTCCTTTCCGCCCTCCTCAGCGGTAGATCATCTGTCCCCCTTTCCTGGTCTCCTGCCTGTACTACAAAGAACTCACTCTTCCCTACATTAAGCTTATAGCCCGAAAAATCCCCAAACCCCCTTAGAGTCTGCATGACCTCCACCATCCCCTCCACTGGATCCGCCACATATAGCAGCAGGTCATCTGCATAAAGCAACACTCGATGCTCCTCTCCCCCTCGGACCACCCCCCTCCATTTCCTAGACTCCCTTAATGACATGGCCAAGGGTTCAATTGCTAACGCAAACAACAGGGGGGGCAGGGGGCACCCCTGCCTCGTCCCATGGTACAGGTGAAAATACTCCGACCTCCGCCGATTCGTCACCACACTCGCCACCGGGGCTCTGTAAAGGAGCTTAACCCACCTAATAAACCCTCACCCGAACCCAAACCTACGCAGCACTTCCCAGAGGTACTCCCACTCTACTCAGTCAAAGGCCTTCTCTGCGTCCATAGCTGCCACTATCTCCGCCTCTCCCTCCACCGATGGCATCATTATTACGTTTAGGAGCCGCCGCACATTGGTGTTTAGCTGCCTGCCCTTTACAAATCCCGTCTGGTCCTCGTGAATAACCCCCAGGACACAGTCCTCGATCCTCGTAGCCAGCACTTTTGCCAGCAACTTTGCATCCACGTTGAGGAGCGAGATCGGCCTGTACGACCCACATTGCAGTGGGTCCTGTCCCGCTTCAGGATCAAAGAGATCGTCGCCTCCGACATTGTCGGGGGCAGGGACCCTCCCTCCCTTGCCTCATTAAAAGTCCTCACTAGCAGGGGGGCCAACAGGTCTACGTATTTCCTGTAGAACTCAACCGGGAACCCGTCCAGTCCCGGGGCCTTCCCTGTCTGCATACTCCCCAAACCTTTGCTCAGCTCCTCCAACCCAATTGGTGCCCCCAAACCAGCCACCTCCTGCTCCTCCACCCTCGGGAACCTCAGTTGGTCCAGGAATCATCCATCCCCTCTTCCCCCGCTGGGGGCTGGGATCTGTACAGCTCCTCATAGAAGGCCTTGAATGCCTCATTTACCTTTGTCGCACTCCGCACCGTAGTTCCCCTTCCATCCTTGACTCCACCTATTTCCCTCGCTGCCATCCTCTTACGGAGCTGGTGTGCCAGCATCCGACTCGCCTTCTCCCCATACTCGTACATCGCCCTCTGCGCTTTCCTCCACCCTAACCTGCCTTCCCTGTGGTCAACAGGTCAAACTCCGTCTGGAGGCGTCGCCTTTTCCCAAGTAATCCCTCTTCAGGGGCCTCTGCGTATCTCCTGTCCACTCTTAAAATTTCCCCCACTAACCTCCCCCTTTCCATGCCCTCTATCTTCTCCCTATGAGCCCTGATGGAGATTAGCTCTCCCCTGATCACCGCCTCCCATACCACCCCCACCCGCACCTCCCCGTTGTCGTTGGCCTCCAAGTACCTTTCGATACATCCCCTCACCCTCCCACACACCGCCTCATCTGCCAGCAGTCCCACATCCAGCCACCACAACGGGCGTTGGTCCCTCTCCTCTCCCAGCTCCAGTTCCACCCAGTGCGGGGCGTGATCCGAAACGGCTATGGCCGAATACTCCGTTCCCTCCACTTTTCGGGATCAGCGTCCTGCCCAGAACAAAAAAATCTATCCGGGAGTAGGCTTTGTGCACATGGGAGAAAAAAGAAAATTCCCTGGCCTGCGGCCTGGCAAACCTCCACGGATCCACTCCCCCCACCTGGTCCATAAACCCCCTCAGCACCTTGGCCGCCGTCGGCCCCTTTCCGGTCCTAGATCTGGAGCGATCCAGTGCTGGGTCCAACACCGTATTAAAATCCCCACCCATTGTCAAGCTTCCTACCTCCAGGTCCGGAATGCGCCCCAACATGCGCTTCATGAATCCGGCATCATCGCAGTTCGGGGCGTATACATTTACCAATACCACCCAAGTCCCCTGCAACTTACCGCTCACCATCACATATCGACCTCCATTGTCCACTACGATATTCTTCGCCTCAAACGAAACCCGCTTCCCCACCAGTATTGCAACCCCTCTGTTCTTCGCGCCCAGCCCCGAATGGAATACCTGCCCTACCCATCCCTTTCTTAACCTGACCTAATCCGCCACCTTCAGATGTGTCTCCTGGAGCATGACCACGTCTGCCTTCAGTCCCTTTAAGTGCGCGAACACTCGGGTCCTCTTTACCGGCCCATTCAGGCCCCTCACGCTCCACGTTATCAGCCGGATTGCCCCCCCCCCCCCCGCCGACTAGCCATCTACTTTTCTTAGCCAGTCCCGTGCCCCGCCGCCCTCGACCTCCAGTCCCCCAGACAGTGGACACCCGTCCCAACCACCTCTTCTGTGTCCCATTCCCCTTCGCCCAGTGCAGCAGCAACCCTTTCTTCTCTCTCCCCCCCCCCCCTCCCCGCTAGACCCGTGTCTAGCTTTTTTGCTACCCCCATAGCACTCCCGAAAGTCAGCTGACCCCGCCGTCCCATTGACCCCCCCCCCCCCGGTGTGGGAATCTTCCAATCAGTGTGCACTCCTCCATTCCCCCCCCTCCTCTCTTGCCTAGCGTGGGAAAAAACCTGCGCTTTCCTAAGCCTGCCCCGCCCCCTATGGCGCAGCTCCTGACGCGGCCTTGTCTCCTTGCCCCCATCCCCGAGCCTCCTCTCCCTCCAGCACCAGTGCCCACCGTCTCGTACGGTCTTCTCACCCAGTCCCTTTCCCCATCCCCATCCCTCCCCCAGCCCATGGAACATTTCCTGCGCGTGATTAACACCCTATGTACAACAAACATCAAACGTCCCCCCCCCCCCCACCCTCACAAACCCTCAGTTTGAGTCCAAAGTTTCAGTTTGAATAAAAGTCCACGCCTCCTCAGGCGTTTCAAAATAGTGGTGTTGATCCTTGTATGTGACCCACAGTCGCGCTGGCCGGTTGAAACCCTCTCTCTTTGCTACCTCCGTGCTCCAGTCCAAGTATATTCGGATCTCCGCATTCTCCCAGCTGCTGCTCCGCTCTTTCTTGGCCCATTTCAAGACCCTCTCTCTGTCCGTGAAACGGTGAAACCTCACCACAATCGCCCTTGGCGGCTCATTAGCCTTGGGCCTCCTCGCCAGCACCCGGTGTGCCCCATCCATCTCCAAAGGCCTCGAAGGGGGCCGCGCCCATCATCGACTCGATCATTGTGCTCGCATATGCCCCGGCATCGGCCCCCTCCACTCCTTCAGGGAGACCCAGGATCCGAAGATTCTTTCTCCTCGACCTGTTCTCCAGGTCTTCGAATCTTCCCGCCCACCTCTTGTGTAGCGCCTCGTGCTCCTCCACTCTCACCGCCAGGCCCAAGATCTCGTCCTCGTTCTCATTGACTTTTTTCTACACCTACTGGATCTTTACCTCGTGGGCCTTCTGGGTCATCCCTAGTCCTTCAATCGCCGACAGCATAGGCGCCAGCATCTCTTTCCGCAGCTCCTCGAAACAGCGCTGAATGAACTCTTGCAGCTCCGGCCCACACTCCACTTTATCCCCGGCCTCCGCCATTTTGTTTTCCTTCCCTCGCTGCTCCCGCTGCTCCAGCACCACTTTTTTGGCCGTTTCGCTTCTAGTCCGGTCCATAAACGGTAAAGGGGGGACCTCACTCTTCCCTTCCCACACGGAACGTCTTCAAAAAATTCCCGTTGGGGCTCCTCTAGAGGGCCCGAAAGTCCGTGATCACGGGAGCTGCCGAATCGTGCGGCTTAGCTCCGCATCGCCGCAACCGGAAGTCGATTCCTGCAGGAATGGTAGTAAGTCTTGATGGGCTAAATGGCACTTTTCTATATTGTGATATTTAACTGCTGATACTAGAAACACAAATCTGAAAAGAGACCGATTAAGAGTTTCAGGCGAAGCCCCTTCTTTTTGCTGCAACTATTTTGTTGTGTTCCCTCCGCCTAACGTTAACAAATGCCTAAGTTTCAGTTTGAAAAATGACCTTGTCGCGCTGATACGTGTGACTTAAGTGCCCAGCAGCCCTTGGGATGGTGCATTCAGACACTGCTGGCTGGCTTTTTAACTAGGCTGCCTGTGAAGGTGTTACCTGGTACATTCTCCATGGCAATGCCTCAACCAATCAGCACCCTTCTCTCATGCAGTACAAATTGTTCACTCTGAAATTTGCTATTCTTGTGTTGTCCTGATGGGTGCAAAAGGAAAAGCTTCGACAATACCTTCCTTCAATCAGCAATGCTAAATGGGAAATATTGATACGACCTTTTTGCCGTACCAGTAGTGTGCTTGACCTAGTAGTGAGAATGGTCCTTATTTACCAACCTCATCCAGGTCATGGGAGGGATTCAGTTTTGGAGAGAGTAGACCGTTTCGCCCTCACTTTTGGTGGACCTTCAGGATGGGGAGTACAACCCAATACGTGCCAAAGGAAATTAGCCAAAGTCCAAGGCCCATAGAGATGCGCACGAGTCTATTCTGTTGGAAAACAGAATGCAGCATTGGTGGGTCTGAAAACGCGATCAAAATATGAGGGCGGAACAGTAATTTTAGTTTTCCAGTGCTATTTTTCTTCGAGGTCCTAGTTGAAGACTGTTTGCACTGAGCTTTGAAGCACGTCTCCAGTTGAGAGTGTGTAACATTGGCCCTCAATGTTTCCAGGAGAGGGACAGCAGAACCAACCTTCCCCCATTCTGCCCCAACAATAAAAGATCAAATAAATGAACTCGCATTGACGTGGCATCTTTCACGTCCTCGAGTCATCCAGATAAATTTCAAAGTGTCGCCACTGTTAAAAGCAGACTAACTTGTGCAAAGCAGGGCCCGGAAGATAGCCAGATAATCTCTTTTTTTCCACAGGTAGACTTTGTTCAGGAAATGGGTAGAATTCCTCTGCTCTTGCCTGACGAGCTTCATGGGACCTTGTACATGTAGCTACCTGAAACGGGGAAGTATTTCATCATTTTTACAATGCAAGGACGCCTTGCGCTACACAAAGGATTGGTCTGAACCTGGGGTGGGGCTTGAATCCACAATTCTAGAACCACGTAGCTCGCTCTGAATCTCGGAAGAACTCCTGTTACCCAGCGTGAGATTTGCATTTTTCCTAATTGGTGTCAATTTGGCACTGGTTTGTCCAATGGGCCCATGCAGACGAGGTGTTAAGATTGAGACAGCCCAACTCTTCCTTTGGACAAACTTTTGGCAGTGCAGCCAATAAAGAAGGAAGACTTTCATCACATCAATGAATTCAAATCCAGGTTCGGCTGGTGGAAGGTTGATGTAGGAATTTCCTACCCCACCCTCTCCCTCAAACCAGAAACGTTTGAAAGAAATCCTACCTGCTCCCCTTGAAGAAATAGTATTGCTGAATTAAATGTTGGAAGCAAATCTCATTACTGCTTTAACTATATGGACTTCAGTAAGGCCTTTGACAAGGTCCCTCATGGTAGACTAGTACAAAAGGTGAAGTCACACGGGATCAGGGGTGAACTGGCAAGGTGGATACAGAACTGGCTAGGCCATAGAAGGCAGAGGGTAGCAATGGAGGGATGCTTTTCTAATTGGAGGGCTGTGACCAGTGGTGTTCCACAGGGATCAGTGCTGGGACCTTTGCTCTTTGTAGTATATATAAATGATTTGGAGGAAAATGTAACTGGTCTGATTAGTAAGTTTGCAGACGACACAAAGGTTGGTGGAATTGCGGATAGCGATGAGGACTGTCTGAGGATACAGCAGGATTTAGATTGTCTGGAGACTTGGGCGGAGAGATGGCAGATGGAGTTTAATCCGGACAAATGTGAGGTAATGCATTTTGGAAGGTCTAATGCAGGTAGGGAATATACAGTGAATGGTAGAACCCTCAAGAGTATTGAAAGTCAAAGAGATCTAGGAGTACAGGTCCACAGGTCATTGAAAGGGGCAACACAGGTGGAGAAGGTAGTCAAGAAGGCATACGGCATGCTTACCTTCATTGGCCGGGGCATTGAGTATAAGAATTCGCAAGTCATGTTGCAGCTGTATAGAACCTTAGTTAGGCCACACTTGGAGTATAGTGTTCAATTCTGGTCGCCACACTACCAGAAGGATGTGGAGGCTTTAGAGAGGGTGCAGAAGAGATTTACCAGAATGCTGCCTGGTATGGAGGGCATTAGCTATGAGGAGCGATTGAATAAACTCGGTTTGTTCTCACTGGAACGAAGGAGGTTGAGGGGAGACCTGATAGAGGTATACAAAATTATGAGGGGCACAGACAGAGTGGATAGTCAGAGGCTTTTCCCCAGGGTAGAGGGGTCAATTACTAGGGGGCATAGGTTTAAGGTGAGAGGGGCAAGGTTTAGAGTAGATGTACGAGGCAAGTTTTTTACGCAGAGGGTAGTGGGTACCTGGAGCTCGCTACCGGAGGAGGTAGTGGAAGCAGGGACGATAGGGACATTTAAGGGGCATCTTGACAAATATATGAATAGGATGGGAATAGAAGGATACGGACCCAGGAAGTGTAGAAGATTGTAGTTTAGTCGGGCAGTATGGTCGGCACGGGCTTGGAGGGCCGAAGGGCCTGTTCCTGTGCTGTACATTTCTTTGTTCTTTGTTTTTGTTCTTAAACCATATCCTCAAAAGCACACCCGCTGCCTCTATTTTCATCAACTGCTGAGGACCAAATATGAATTGTAGGGAAATTCTTCAGAATATATGTCTCAGTTTACTGCTGTGGATGTTTGCTCCGACTCTGGACATTATTTGGGTTTGATCTGTAGCTGGAATAACTTTATAATTCCTTTTGTAGCTCCTGGTTTGAAAGAGAATGGAGACGCAGTGCAAGCAGTGGTCATGTACCCAGGAAACCTGACATACAAAGGTGAGGAGGCTTCATAATTCTTGAGATGAAAGTCCTGGTTCTTGGCACCTTGGCAGATCGGAGGTGTTCCTCGTCATGGGCTGTAGTTTTATCGATGAGACTCCCTGGAGCGTGTGCGCAGATGGGAATTTCTGCAGCCAGTGGGGTTCAGTCAGTCATTTGTTTGTACGTTGCAGGGATGTGGGGCCACTAGGTGCCTGGTGTATGTAGGGTTTAATGGGGATGCAGACAGCACATGTGCTTTTTATTGTGAACCTCCTGTTAGCCACTCAAAGAGGAACAAAGAACAAAGTTCGCAGCAAGTTTGCCACAGCCTGCTGTTGGCCTTTGAGACAAGTGTTCATCAAGGAAGAAGGCTAAAGGTACCCCATTTTCAAGGCCATGGGGAAAGAGTTGTGGAGCGAGACTAATTGGATAGCTCTTTTCAGAGGGCAGTGGGCCGAATGTCCTGCTTCTTGGATTGGATTTGTTTTGTTGTCACGTGTATCGAGGTACAGTGAAAAGTATTGTTCTGTGTACAGTCCGGGCAGATCATTCCGTACATGAATAGACATAGGATAGATACACAATGTAAATACATAGGCACAGGCATCGGGTGAGCATACATTCTATAAATCACTCTGGATGAAATGTCCCTGTATCATTTAAGCACTTCAACCCAATAAATTTTAACTTTTGTTGCTATAATTTAATTATATTCCTCATTCACGTGAGGAAGGAGCAGCGCTCCGAAAGCTAGTGTTTGAAACAAACCTGTTGGACTTTAACCTGGTGTTGTAAGACTTCTTACTGCGCTATAATTTAAGTTTGAAGTTTCATTGAGCCTGTTTTTGGCATTGTGTACAAGTAGTATTTCTTTGTTAATAGCACCCTTCCATCCCCAAGTGTCTGTAACATGGGTTCTGTTGTATCCTCACATTCATGGTCTGGATTGTCTTTGAGCATTTGCTTAAACGCTGGTCCCTGCTTCTCCTTTCACTGAATCCACACTGGAGCAAACGCGAGGCCGAGAGAAAAACATATGCAAATCTGTAGTTTATCCTTTATCCCCAAGACGAGATGAATTTGATGTTTTGTCACATGTATCGAGGTACAGTGAAAAGTATTGTTCTGCGTGCGGTCCAGACAAATTGTTCCATACATGAAAAAACATAGGACGTGCATAAATACACAATGTAAATTGCATTGACACAGTAATCGGGTGAAGCATGCAGGAGTGTAGTATTACTCAGTAGAGAAGATGTGTGAAGAGATCAGATCAGTCTATAAGTGGGTCATTCAGGAGTCTGGTAGCAGCGGGGAAGAAGCTGTTTTTGAACCTGTTAGTGCGTGTTCTCAGACTTCTGTATCTCCTGCCCGATGGAAGAGAGAATAAGCCGGGTGGGAGGGGTCTTTGATTATGCTGCCCGCTTTCCCCAGGCAGTGGGAGGTGTAGACAGAGTCAGTGGATGGGAGACGGGGTTCATGTGATGGACTGAGCTGTGTTCACGACTCTCTGAAGTTTCTTACGGTCTTGGGCCGAGCAGTTGCCATACCAGGCTGTGCTGCAGCCAGATAGGATGCTTTCTGCATTTGTTAAAATTTGACTCCAGTAAATGTTTGACTCCAGTAACTAAATCTCACTAGCTTGAGTGTACATTCGGGAAGGAATTCATGAATCACCAATGCTATTAAACTCCTCGTCACTATTCATTTAACTTTCTGTCAGCGACTGCTTGGTTGTGAATGGGTTTGAGCTCCCAGTGATTCCCCACATAAAGCTTGAGTATTTGAGAACTTTGGTCTCTTTTGTCTTTAGTGATAGTTGCTGATGCTGAGAGACTTCAGAATGACGAACATTGGAACAAGTGTAGGACATTCAGCCCCTCAAGTCTGTTCTAATAAGTATGGCCTTGGTTGATCTTCAGCTCAATTCCATTTGTCTTGATTTTCAACTTCATAATCATTGACACCCTGGCCTAAGCAATCCATCAATCTCAGTTACCAGTAGTGAGGAGGAGGGCGAGACAAAGTTCCCTGAGGCAGAGGAGTGTTGGAACATGGAATGCTATGTCGCAGGAGTTAGTTGAAGCAGGGACCAGGGAAAATGGATAACTATTTTGAGAAAAGGGAAATATGGGGATTTGGGGAGATTACTGGGCAGTGGGATTAGTTTCAGATTATTCAAGTATAGAGTTGGTGTTTTAATCCAGATAGCCAGATGGATACCAGGGGGATCAAATTTAAGGTAAAAGGTAAAGTCTCCATGGTCCCAGATGACCAGAGGCTGCTTTCCCCTTTGAAGGGGGAGAGCTGACTGGTGGTGGTTTAACCTGAGGATCACCACACCTCAGGCGAGGGGCCAGGTTGAGAAGGCGGGGACTTCCTGAATAACCTCAGCTGGTCCGGGAATTGAACCCACGCTGCTGGCCTCGCTCTGCATAACGCTCTGTCTAGCCAAGTGAGCGAAACCGGCTCCGAAAGCTTAAACTTTGCACGTTCACAAACGTTTATTTGCAGAGACGTACACAACAAACGTGTATTTCCAAACCCAACAACCGCAGTTTTTAATACAAGAAAAATATTGCAGATGCTGCAGATCTGAAATAAAAACATTGCGCTCAGCAGCTCCTGTGGAGAGAAACGGAGTTTTTAAAAAATTACTTTATCAGAGTTACAAAGCCAGAGCTCAAGAGTGTGGACAGGGGCAAACCCCCATCCAGCTCTCTGTCCGCTCCAAAAACCGAATCCAACCCACAGTCCCCACAAGAGAGACATACCAGATCCAGGCATTACACCTGATCCCACGCTCATCTTAGCCAAAAGGCTGAGAAGCGATGAGAGAAACGGAGTTAATGTTTCGAGCACAACATGACTCTTCTTTGGAACCACAGTATTTAGTCTGTTCCTTTAACGTATCTTCACACTCCCTTTTTTTTCCTTTTGGGGAATAGTGGGAGAAGTGGCGGCAGGATTCCCGGGTTGATTATCAGTCTGTTGAACTGCATTATCAACGCTCCTTCCGTGGCCATCAAGTCCTGGCATTGGACTTGAACCCGGAGCTTCTGGCCCAGAGGTAGGGACGCTCCCCACTGCGTCACAAGGCTGCCTCTGTCTGTTCATTTGTGGGAACACAACTGAATTGCAAGTTAATGTCCATCCCCCTGAATATGATTAAATACTCAGATATACAATAGCAGCTGGCACAGATGCCACATGGCTTTCCCCAGTGCGAATATGGCTCTAAAAGTCTTCCAAAACCAGATTTTTATGATCAGAAAAATCCATTAGGCCGAAAAGTCAATCAATTTGCTACAGATGATAGGATATAGTATTTATGCATTAGGGTTAGCATCAGGATATAGTAGAGTAGTGGCTATGTTACTGAGCTGCTAATCCAGACAATTGCGGGTTCAGATCCCATTGTGATATTTTGGGAATTTGAATTCAGATTATAATCCAAGTTACTAAAAGTGTTGGCCAAGTTAGTGGATTGTTGTAAAATCTCTCCTTACCTGGTCTGGGTGATACGTGACACCACCCCACATTGCTGCACTCTGAATTGGCCACACTAGCATCGAACCACACCACCTCCGAGTAATGGGCAGTAAATGTCAGCCTTCCAACCATTCCTACATCCCAGGAATGAATAAGGAATTATACCTTCAATTCTCTCCTGAAACCGATCTCATCTGTTAATAGATCATAGAATTTACAGTGCAGAAGGAAGCCATTCGGCCCATCGAGTCTGCACCGGCTCTTGGAAAGAGCACCCTACCCCCA
The DNA here is from genome assembly GCF_047496885.1 of Scyliorhinus torazame. Classification (NCBI taxonomy): domain Eukaryota; kingdom Metazoa; phylum Chordata; class Chondrichthyes; order Carcharhiniformes; family Scyliorhinidae; genus Scyliorhinus; species Scyliorhinus torazame. The sequence goes on along the minus strand of NC_092712.1, from coordinate 16,505,743 downwards.
AGGTCCACACCTCCACCCTATCCCCATAACCTAGTAACCCTACCCAACACTAAGGGCAATTTTGGACACTATGGGCAATTTAGCATGGCCAATCCACCTAACCCGCACATCTGCGTTGTCACTTTCAGTGACCTGTGGACCTGTACACCCAGATCCCTCTGCCTATCAATACTCTGAAGGGTTCTGCCATTTACTGTATATTTCCCATCTGTATTAGACCTTCCGATTGCATTATCTCACATTTGTCCGGATTAAACTCCATCTGCCATCTCTCCGCCCAGGTTTCCAACCGATCTATATCCTGCTGTATCCTTTGATGGTCCTCATCGCTATCCGCAATTCCACCAATCTTTGGCTTGTCCGCAAACTAGCTAATCAAACCAGTTACGTTTCCTCCAAATCTATATATTATATATATATTACAAACAGCAAAGGTCCCAGCACTGATCCCTGAGGCACTCCAATAGTCACAGCCCTCCATTCAGAAATGCACCCTTCCATTGCTACTCTCTGCCTTCTATGACTGAGCCAGTTCTGCATCCATCTTGCCAGCTCACCTCTGATCTCGTGTGACTTCACCTGCTGTACCAGTCTGCCATGAGGGACCTTGTCAAAGGCCTCATTGAAGTCCATATAAACAACATCCACTGCCCTACTTCGCCAATCATTTTCATCACTTCCTCGAAAAACTCGATAATGAGACATGATCTCTTCACAAAACCATGCTGTCTCTCGCTAATATGCCCATTTGCTTCCAAGTGGGAGTAAAACCTGTCTCGAAGAATCCTCTCCAATAATTTCCCTATCACAGACTTGAGGCTCACCGACCTGTAATTACCTGGATTGTCCTTGCTTCCCTTCTTAAACAAAGGAGCAACATTGGCTATTCTCCAATCCTCTGGGACCTCTCCTGTAGTCAGTGAGGATACAAAGATTTCTGTCACAGCCCCAGCAATTTCTTACCTTTCCTCTCTCAGTATTCTGGGGTATATCCCATCAGGACCTGTGGACTCGTCCACTTGAATGTTTTTCAAGACCCCCAATACCTCCTTTTTGATCTCAACATGACCCAAACTATCCACACACCCTTCCCCAGACTCATCATCCACCAAGTCCTTCTCTTTGATGAATACTGATGCAAAGTACTCATTTAATACCTTGCCCATTTCCTCTGGCTCCACGCATAGGTTCCCTCCTCTACCCTTGAGTGGGCCAATCCTTTTCCTGGCCACCTTCTTGCTCTTTATATATGTATAAAAAGCCTTGGGATTTTTCTTAATCGTGCTGGCAATAACTTTTCGTGACCCCTTTTAGCCCTCCTGACTCCTTGCTTAAGTTTCTTTCTATTTTCCCTGTATTCCACACTTGCTTTGTGTGTTCCCAGCCTCCTAGCCTTGACAAATGCTTCCTTTTTCTTTTTGACTAGACTCACACTATTCCTCATTATCCAAGGTTCCGGAAACTTGCCATACTTATCCTTCATCCTTACAGGAACGTACCGGACCTGAATTCTTATCAACTTACACTTGAAACTGCATTACCTCACAACTTATACAGAGGGAGAATTCAGAATGTCCAATTTGCCTAACAACGACGCCTTTCGGGACTTGTGGGAGGAAACTGGAGCACCCGGAGGAAACCCACACAGACACGGAGAATGTGCAGACTCCGCACAGACAGTGACCCAAGCCGGGAATCGAACCCGGGTCGTTGGCGTTGTGAAGCAACTGTGCTACCATGCTGCCTACATAGGAGGAGGCCATTCAGCCCCTCGAGCCTGCACTGGCCCTCTGAAAAGCACCCTACCTGGGCCCACTACCCCGCCCTATCCCTGTTTACCCACCAAACCTGCACACCTTTGGACTGTGGGAGGAAACCAGAGCGGCCGGAGGAAACCCACGCCGACACATGGAGAACGTGCAGACTTCACACAGAAAGTGACCCAAGCCGGGAATCGAACCGGAGACCCTGGCGCTGTGAAGCAGCAGTGCTAACCACTCTGCTACTGTGCCGCCCGTTCCAACCAAGTCATATGTTGTCAGTAAACCTTCAAATATTAATTTTGTCCCAATGTCCAAATTATCGATATAGATTAAAGAGAAACTTTCCACTGAAAGATGGGCCAGTAACTGAGGAAGTGGGAGGGATATGGGGAAATTGTTTAATACAGTGAGTTATTATAATCTGGACTGCACAAATTGAAAGAACGACGCAAGCAGATTCAGTAATAACTTTCAACAGAAAATATCCTTCAAAAGATAAAGATTGTGGGATAAGTGGAAAAAGAGCAGGGGTATGGGGTGAACCGGATAACTCTTTCAAAGAGCTAACACTCTCATGATGGGTCAAACACCCTCCTGTGCTGTCAGATTCTATGATTTATTTCCCTACCCTAATTACCCATGAGAAGATGTCTTTATGGCTTCCATTTAACTGTATAGTGAAGCTACTCCCACTGGTGCTTTGATAGAATGGATTGTCTACACTTCAGAGGAACATTAGGGGTCAACCATGTAGGTTGGGAGGGGAGTCACATATCAGCCCAAACTGCGGGGGAAAAGGCCGGCAAGTTTACTTTTCCCCTCATTCTTTGTTTCTTTTACTTTCATTGCCTCCCCCTTACTTTGATGTATTTTGTTTCCATTTGTTTTCTAGACATGTATTACTTCCTATTTGCTCCCACCCTCTGCTATGAGCTAAATTTTCCCCGGTCGCCCCGGATCCGCAAGCGGTTCCTGCTGAGGAGAATGTTTGAAATGGTGAGCAATTTTAGACGCAATTCCACACTGGGACCTCTTAAAGTAGATCCCCCTGACCTCCAGAACCTTTCCAAGGTTGGGGAAGGATTTTGTCAGCATCTCCATCGAAAGAAAACGGGAACTCTTTTTTTTTTTCTTCTTGTGGCTCAGAGGGACTAAATGGATAAGGAGACTGATGCCCATTTGTAAATACGAGTGAACCAAAATGTTCTCTCTCTTCCCCCCCCCCCCCTTAAAATCAATAACCCTGCAAATGATCCTCGGCAATGGGGCGTTCCCCATGTGTGAATGGCAATGGTGATGACTGGAGGGTTGTGGTGGAAGAAACTGCAGGTGGACCTCACTTAGACAGGTTACCCTTCTGCACTGCCAGCACACTTAGTCCTTTTCCCCATTATGCAGCAAGTGGAAATCTCTTCAGGAATACCGGATAATGATGGGATTCCGTGTTCAGTTCTCCATTTAAATGTTCCTTGGTCAGCTGGGCTACCGCCACAGAAAATTAAGCAGTAGAGCATTTCATATCTGAAGTATTGATATCCGCTTTGAGCACTGCAACCTGAGATGGATCCATTGGCCAGGGGTGTGGTCTATAGTGCAGATTGACCGGTTACCACAACTTAAAGAGTTAAATTATGAGGTTGTTGCATAAAATTGGTGTGTATTAAAAGAAGGAAAGACATGTTTATCTAGCACTGGACATCTCCAAGCACTTCCCAGCCAATACAGTACTTTTGGAGTGTGATTGTAATGTAGGAGAAACAGCCATCAATTTTCACAGCAGTCCCCCACAAACAGCAATGCCATAATGAGCAAATAATCTATCTTATGATGTTGATTGAAGGATAAATATTGGCCAGGACACTGGGGATAAAGCACCTGATCTTCCAAATAGGTATGTGGGATCTTTTATGTCCACCCAACCCTTGGCTTACGGTTTCATCTGAAAGATGGCACCTCCGATAGTGCAGCATTCACTCAGCACTGCACCATAGTGTGATAAGAAATAAGAACAGGAGTAGGCCATTCAGCCCCTCAAGCCTGCTTTGTCGTTCAATAGGATCACGGCTGATCCGACATTCCTCACATCCACTTTCCTGCCCTTTCCCTGCTACCCTTGATTCCCTTGCTGACCAAGAATCGATCTACCTCAGCCTTAAGTATACACAAGGACTCTGCCCCCATAACTCTCTGTGATGAAGAGTTCCAAAGACTCTCAACCCTCATCGCAGAAATCCCTCCTCATCTCAGTCTTAGGTGGGCCCCCCTTTATTCTGAGACTATACCCTCTGGTGCGAGACTTTCCTATGAGGGAAACAACCTCTCAGCATTTATTCTGTCAAGCCCCTTAAGAATCCGAGATGTTTCAATGTGATCACCTCTCATTCTCCTAAATTCCAGTGAGTAGAGTCCCAAACTGTTTAATCTTTGCTCACAAGACATTCCCTCCATACCGGGAATCATCCCAGTGAACCTTCTCTGAACCACCGCCAGCGAAACAATATCTTTCCTTCGATAAGGTGGCCAAACTGCTCACGGCGCTCCAGATGTGGCCTCACCAATATCTTGTACAGCTGCAGCAAGACTTCCCAACTCTTATACTCCAACCCCCTTGAAAAAAGGCCAACGTTCCATTCGCCCTCCTGATTAACTGCTGCATCTGTGTGCGAGCTTTCTGTGTTTCGTGCACAAGTGCCCCCCCCAGTCCCTTGGTGTTGCAGTTTTTCTCCATTTAAATAACACGCTGTTTTCTTGTTCTCCCTTCCAAAATGCACAACTTCACATTTTCCCATATTATACTCCCATTTGTCAACTTTGTGCTCACTTAACCTACCAATATCTCTTTGCAAATTGCTTGTTTCCCTCGCAACTTGCCCTTCCATCTATTTTTGTGTTGTCTGCAACTTTGGCTGCCATGTATTTGCTTCCTTCCTCCAAGTCATTGATATATATATTGCAAACGGTTGCGATCCCAGCACTGATCCCACTGGTTAATTACAGGTCATAGATCATAGAATTTACAGTGCAGAAGGAGGCCATTCGGCCCATCGAGTCTGCACTGGCTCTTTGAAAGAGCACCCTACCCAAGCCCACACCTCCACCCGATCCCCATAACCCAGTAACCCCACCCAACACTAAGGGCAATTTTGGACACTAAGGGACAATTTATCATGGCCAATCCACCTAACCTGCACATCTTTGGACTGTGGGAGGAAACCGGAGCACCCGGAGGAAACCCACGCACATCATCAACTAAAAAAGAACCCCCTATCCCCAAAGCCCGGATTTTTGTACTCGAGCCCTGGAGTGGGACTTGAACCTCAAAAGTATGACAAACTGAGCCACGTTCCCCGAGTTTAGATGGTTGGAGGGTGATTTGTTCAAGGCATTTAAATTGATCAAAGGATTCAAGAGATAGATAGAGGGAGTGCCTAAATTTAGTGGGAGAATCCAGAATAAATGACACAGATTTAAAGTTGGAAGTAGACCACTTTGAAATGAAATCAGAAAGCATCTTTCCTCACATACAGTCATAAGAGATCTGGAACTCCAAAATGTTCTGGATGGTGGGGGCCAATTGAAATTTTGAAGACTCAAATTGATTAAGGGTATCAAGGAATAGTCGGTATGATGTAATAGTCTGGCGGAACAGGCTCGAGGGGCTGAATGGCCTACTCCTGTTTTGATATCAAAGGGACTTGCCACTCCTCCCACATAACTGGTTTGATATTTATTTTTCCTTTACAGCTTTTCCTCATCCAGTTACAAGTGGGGTTAATTCAGCAGGTGAGTAAATTCTGAGTTTGAAGCGATGCACTGTGATTATAACGATCTCAGCTGATGTTAGTCCTGGACAAGTCAGACCCCAGAGTGAAATCTGGCTTGATAGAAACCATGGAGGAAATGTACTGAACAAAGTCACAGGAGTCTGCTGATGAACGTTTGACATACAGAATAAAATGTTTATTAAACAAAGAAAAATTAACTATACCAGACAAAATGTTAGAATGATCGCAATACAAGCACAAGAAGATGCTCCAAGTTCACACTACCCCTTGACTGCAGAAACATCCTTACAGCCACATAATTCAGTGAAGAGTTACCACGAAACGGCTTTCTTTCGTTGAATCCCTGAGCATTGACTCTATGTTTTTCACCCAGCTCTTGCCTCTCCCAAGGTAACCAAAGATAACCCCTTTAAACAGTCTTTCAGCACCTCTGCTAAACTGACCATTTCACTTGAGTTCCGTAACTGACTATTAGATCAACTGTTGTCCCCAATAGCCTTGAGTTCTGTCTTATCAAAAAGCGTAGAATTCATGCCCCTCTCTCTGACACAATGAACTCTTGCCCAATAAAAATGGCAGGCATGACCAAAGCAGATACCATGGATTTTGTAACTCACCCAGACGCTGTCAAATTGTGAACCAACCGATCTCACTGAAACTTCATCTTTCTCACGAGGGTTTCCAATCTCCATAATTCTTTCCAAATGTCTCTCCCACTTTGAAACCCTGCAAATTGTTGAAACTGACAATCTCACCTCTGAGACTCCTTTCCCTTATTTCCAAGTACATTCAAGCTTCACCTTCCAAGCACAATTTCAGGTTTTCAGCTGTGCCAAGCAGCTCGGAGTCATGAACCTCTGGCTATGTTCTCAGATCTTCAGAGCTCCGTTTATGCCTGCATCGCTTGAAGTCTGCTTCCTACAGCTCTCCTGAATTTGGAGCATATTGCTCAGCTCCTCTCTTTAACTTCATTTCATGGGACCTATTCCTGTCCCCCATCTTCACCCTAGATGTGGGACTGCTTTTTGGGGCCTCTCTGTTACGGATGCCTCGTCAGCTCTCAACATTGGTTAAGAGACTGCACCAGAGCCATAACATTTTAAAGTTTTAAGACGGTGTAGAAAGATCAATTCATTCCTGGAGCAATAATATAAGAAATAGGGTGTGGTTATTTTATAAACTTTATTAAAAGAAAAGAAAACAATACTTAAACTTTCAAACTTCAACGCTAACACTAACCGATTACATGCAGTTTCTTAACTTTAACACACCAGTTCCCATTAAACAGCACTTTACAGAACATGCAGCTCTCATGCCACTTACACTGGCAGACAAGGGCAATACTTTCATTTACGAAACAATTTTTCTTCTGTTAGGGACATTTGCTCAGAACCCTTTTCCATAACCTGCCTCGGTGGCAACTTTCATGACAGTTCTCATTCTCTGTAACCATTCATAACAGCATTCATAGAATTTACAGTGCAGAAGGAGGCTATCCGGCCCATCGAGTCTGCACCGGTCCCTGGAAAGAGCACCCTACTTAAGCCCACACCTACACCCTATCCCCGTAACCCCACTTAACCTTTTTAGACACTTAAGGACAATTTAGCATGACCAATCCACCTAACCTGCACATCTTTGGACTCAGTCCTGCACTGAGGGTATTTCCCTAGGTTTTGTGCTCGAGTGGAGTTGGGACTTGCCTACCGACTCTGAGGAGAGAGTGCTATCCTCCGAGAGGCTCCACAAAATCTTCATGTTGACGTTGTCAGAGGAAATTAATGTCGATGGTGGATATGAAGCAGCTATGCATAAAGACTTGTGCAGCTGCTGGAAATAAATATTCTCAAATGTGGTTCTGCTTTTGCAAACATCAGAAGATGTGTGCAAATCAGCTGTGGAAAACTGCTTTGCTACTTCCATGTTGTAATACAGATCCTCATGTGGACAGAAACAAATGGTGCTCGATGTACTTTCACAGCCAGAATCTCCCTCCCAGCCCCAAACTACTCGAGTTGCCTTATCCATTGCCTATTTTCCCAAAAGAGTTTCTCTGATGCCCAACTTGTGCATCTGTGGTCCTTGACGCATGAGGTCAACCTTGATTATTCTGCAGCCCTGATTGGGGCAGCACAGTCGCATTGTGGATAGCGCAATTGCTTCACAGCTCCAGGGTCCCAGGTTCGATTCTGGCTTGGGTCACTGTCTGTGCGGAGTCCGCACGTTCTCCCCGTGTGTGCGTGGGTTTCCTCCAGGTGCTCCGGTTTCCTCCCACAGTCCAAAGATGTGCAGGTTAGGTGGATTGGCCATGATAAATTGCCCATAGTGTCCAAAATTGCCTTTAGTGTTGTGTGGGGTTACTGGGTTATGGGGATTGGGTGAAGGTGTTGACCTTGGGAAGGGTGCTCTTTCCAAGAGCTGGTGCAGACTCGATGGGCCGAATGGCCTCCTTCTGCACTGTAAATTCTATGATAATCTATGTATAAATAATGTATCGTCACCCAGATCGGTGGAAAAGGAGAGGAGCACAATTCACCCATGCGCAGTGTCCTACATTGCGATGAGGGACAATTTCTTCACTCAGAATGGTCAATCTTTGGACATCGAGATATTAATGACGTCAAGGGGCAGCACGGTGGCGCAGGGGGTTAGCCCTGTTGCCTCACGGCGCCGAGGTCCCAGGTTCGATCCCGGCTCTGGGTCACTGTCCGTGTGGAGTTTGCACATTCTCCCCGTGTTTGCGTGGGTTTCGCCCCCATAACCCAAAGATATGCAAGATAGGTGGATTGGCCATGCTAAATTGCCCCTTAATTGGGAAAAAAAAATGAATTGGGTACACTAAATTTATTTTTTAAAATTATGACGTCATGAGATATGGGGATAGTCGCTGGGATTGAGTGGGAAGATCAGCCATGATCTCGATGAATGGCGGAGCAGGTTTGAGGGGCTTGAATAGCCTTCTCCTGTTCCTATGTGCTGGACGCTGAGTTCTGTACCTCGATTAAATGTCTTGCATAGAGATGTCCTGTCAGACTCTGCCTTTTCTTTTCTTTCATTAGTGGATTGTGCCAGCTATACAGAACTCCATGAAGCCATTCAAAGTAAGTCACTGGTTACATCATTAATCACGTATTTGACTTCTGTTTTTAAACCATCGCTATGATGCGTCCGTAAATCGTCAATGCTGATCGCTGGGTGTGCATACGGAACATATCAAACAAATATCAGCACTGTGGAGCTGGATCAAATGGATCTATTGTTGCAGCATTATTGGTGGTCACGTCATCAGCTGTTGAGGGTTCTCAGTTCTGAAATTCCCTCCCCAATCCTCTCCTCAAATCCCGGGAGTTTAGGAAAATTAAACCCAACACATCAACTATCTCATTAGCCACTTCTTTTAAAACCTCACTTGTTAGCTTACAGCCCCAACAATTTACTCAGTGCCACTACACTGGCGACAGGAATTTTCCCTCCCTTCCATATCCTGGTTCATAGCTGCTTCTGGGAGCTACTTGTACCCTCCACAGTGAAGACTGGTGTAAAATACCTGTTCAATTCCTCTGCCATTCCTTTATTTTCCAGATGCTCCCTAAAACCAAACTCATTGACCAAGCCATCTTCCCTCATATCACCTTATGTGGCTCAGTGTCGAATATTGCTTTTTAATGCTCCTGTGAAGTTTCTTGGGACATTTTATTGCACCTGAAGATGCTACGTAGAATCACAGAATTTTTGTTTCAGTTGTGATTAACTCAAATTTGCATTGATCTTGTTATTTGCACTGAGAACAAAACATTTCTAACATCCAGTAGCCGGCATTTAATCTTCCAGATCAAATAGAATAAAACTCTGTCCATACTGTCCTACTAAACGCACCTGAGGCAGGTACAGCACAGAACTGGATGCAGAGTAAAGCTCATTCAACACCGTCCCCATCAAACACTCCCAGGATAGGTACAGCACTGGGTTAGATACAGAGTAAAGCTCCCTCTACACTGACCCCATCAAACACTCCCAGGACAGGTACAGCACAGGGTTAGATACAGAGTAAAGCTCCCTTCTACACTGTCCCCATCAAACACTCCCAGGCCAGGTACAGCACGGGGTTAGATACAGGGTAAAGCTCCCTCTACACTGTCCCCATCAAACACTCCCAGGACAGGTACAGCACGGGGTTAGATACAGAGTAAAGCTTCCTCTACACTGTCCCCATCAAACACTCCCCGGACAGGTACAGCACGGGGTTAGGGTACAGAGTAAAGCTCCCACTACACTGTCCCCATCAGACATTCCCAGGACAGATACAGCACGGGGTTAGATACAGAGTAAAGCTCCCTCTACACTGTCCCCATCAAACACTCCCAGGACAGGTACAGCACGGGGTTAGATACAGAGTAAAGCTCCCTCTACACTGTCCCCATCAAACACTCCCAGGACAGGTACAGCACGGGGTTAGATACAGAGTAAAGCTTCCTCTACACTGTCCCCATCAAACACTCCCAGGACAGGTACAGCACGGGGTTAGGGTACAGAGTAAAGCTCCCACTACACTGTCCCCATCAGACATTCCCAGGACAGGTACAGCACAGGGTTAGATACAGAGTGAAGCCCCCTCTACACTGTCCCCATCAAACACTCCCAGGACAGGTACAGTATTGGGTTAGATACAGAGTAAAGCTCCCTCTACACCGAGCATGTTTTTTTCAATTCCCTCATGCCTGAGGATTTGGACATTGTCCATTGAGAAGATCGGGTGATTTTATTTGTCTGAAGCCTCTGATTCAGTGCTTCTCAAAGTTGGATTAAATTTTTATTGACCTTTTCTTTCCCCCCGCCCCCCTTCAGTTTTTCTTCATTTTTTCCAGCAGTTTCTCAGTGTTTAACGTATTCCGTATGCTTGCAGAATGCTCACTGTTGAAGACTTGCTGTCGTCATGTTTCTATGTGTTAAGTGCTTGTAATTATTTATCCAGGATATGAACCATTCCAGGATGATAGAGCGCCTACTGAAACTGGCAGTAAGTAGTTTTCATTTCTTTTTGGCAAATAAGTTTACAGTTAGCTCTGTTTGACAGTGTATTCTACAGTAGCAAAATGTTCCAATTTATTGAATATAGGATTACAGACGGACAAGCTCCGAATCCCAATGGGGTTCTGTAGTCGCCATGTGGCCTTTCCTATACCTCCCCTCATACCTACATTCTACATCGTCCAACAGGCGGACAGTGGCCGGACCCAGCTCGCAATTCCCTTTGAGCCTCTGCTGTTTTACCATTTTGAATGACTTGAAATGGCCAGTGAATGTTCAGCCTTTCAGCATCGGTAAGGAATTGGCTCGAACTAGTTCACCGAGCACACAAGCCAAATGGAAGAGAGGAGGAACAGGGATGAGTGAACCAAATGACAAAATGAACATGCAGATTAGGAGCAGGAAAAGTCCATTCAGCCCTTCGAGTCTGCTCTGTCATTTTTAGGATCATGGCCGACCTGGTTGTGGCCTCTCCTTTCCCGTCTACCCCCTTTGACTCCCTTGTCAGTCAAGAATCTATCTGCCTCTGCCTTCGATATATTCAATGACACCGCCTCCACTGCTCTCTGGGGTAGACAAATGACCCTCTGAGAGACAACATTTCTCCTCATCTCCTTGTTAAATGGGAGACTCCTTATTTTTAAACTGTGTTCCCTGGGCCTACTCTCTCACAAGAGGAAACAGCTTTTTAACATCCACCCTGTCCATCCCCTCAGCATTGTCTATGTTTCAACAAGAGCAGGACAGAGGCTGGGAATCCTGTGGAGAGTAACTCACTTCCTGACACCCCCCCACACACAAACCTGTCCACCATCTACAAGGCACAAGTCAGGAGTGTGATGGAATACTCTCCACTTGCCTGGATGAGCGCCGCTCCAACAACACTCAAGAAGCTCGACACCACCCAGGACAAAGCAGGCCGCTTGATTGCTCCTCCTCCCACAAACATTCACTCCCTCCACCACCGACGAACAGTGGCAGCCGTGTGTACCGTCTACAAGATGCAGTGCAGTAACTCACCAAGGTTCCTTAGACAGTACCTTCCAAACCCATGACCACTACCACCTAGAAGGACAAGAGCAGCAGATACCCGGGAACCCCACCACCTGGAGGGTCCCCTCCGAGCCACTCACCATCCCGACTTGGAAAATACTGTGGGTGTACCTACACCACCTGGACTGCAACTGCTCAAGAAGGCAGCTCACCACCTTCTCGTGGGTCATAGAGCCCGAGCCAGCGGAACACGCATCCCTTTTTTATAAAAATCTCTCATTCTTCGAGATAGGTGGCGGTCATGGGGTCTCTGTGTGCCAGTGGGCATGAACAGGAACTGACGCTCCTGTTAGCACAGCAACAGGCCCAATAAGAAAGTGCAGGTGTTTATACACCCAACGCCCCCAAAACCTTCTCCCAGCATACTGCACCTCACCATATCCATCGATTTGTTTTTCCTTCATCTGTCATTTTGTTGTAATTAATGCCATGGCCATTCAGTGAGTGATGAGTCATGACCATTCTCCAAAACGTTGGGTACCATCGGCCGGGGCTCGGTCGGTGACGCTGTCGCCTCTGAGTTAGAAGGTCATGGATTCAAGTTCCCAGCCCAGAAACACGAGCACGTAATGTAGGCTGACACTCCCAATGCAATACTGAGGGATGACGAATTCTCCCTTGATATGAGCTGTTACACTGAGGCCCTGTCAGCCCCCTCATGTTAAAAACCCACGGCATTATTTTGGGGAAATAAAGCAGGAGGTTTTCCTGGTCAATATTTTTCCGTCAACCAACACCGTTACCATTCGTTATTCCTCAAAAAAATACAATCCAGTTAGTCAGACCCAACCTTCCCCTAACAAATAACAACAAAATGCCGCAAAAGCTCAGCCTGTCTTGCGGCCTCTGTGGGAAGAGAAACAGAGTTAACGCTTGGCTTTGTATTGGCTGCTGAGTTTCCTATATTCTGACATAACGTTCCCAAGGTGCTGCATTAGCTGTAAAGTGCTCTGGGGGCATGGCTGAGGTTGTGGAAGGCAAAGCACAGATGCGAGTCTTTATTCTTCCTTAACGTGACATCTAATTGTGGGTACACGTTTATCATCATCAGCGATGCTCACAGGGTATTACGATAAATCTTTTGTGATTTATCACTTGCTCCAGTGAATCATTCTGTTACATGGAAATAAGCAGCCCAAGTAGATCTTGTTGCGATCCCTGACCAGACACCCAAATCTTGCTACAGTCCCGGGCAAGTCCTCCAACTTTGTTACTGTCTGATTAGGGACCTGTAACCTTTTGTTTGAAAGTAGACAAAATTCAAAATCCCCATTACTTAGTCAGAGAATAAAGTCACCAGATATTAGTTTTGAACAAACAGAAGTAATTTTACGTTACATGAGTTAACAAAGCAATCAATGTTCTCAATCTTATACTCTAACATATTAAATTAACAGTCAAACTGTGGTTGAACACAAACTACATTAAATGACAGACACAAACAAGACAGGTCCCTGAATTCCTCAGCCACTCGCCCAGACATCAGTGTCACTGTGAGCCACAAAAATTCCTTGAAAACTCTTGTCTTCCTCATGAGGAATTTCCGCTCCTCGCTTCCAAAGAGCTCGTCTGATCACCAATCAACTCCACCTGAGTTCCACGGTATTGGGGGGCAAAATTATACAGCTATTTGACTGTAGTGCACTTTACCCTCACTCTCGTGAGAGAGCAGACGAAGACACTTGGAGTTAAAAACCAGTCTTTATTTACAGGCTATAGTGAGGGCTCTTGCCATTCTGATTAGGACAGCAAAAAGTCCAGATTAAAGTATGATACAGACAGTTATACTTTGAGATTCGATTACAAGACAAGACATGAGCATATACCAATCATTTGTTTCTAGTTATCTATGTCCAATCATGACTATCGATTAAGGTTACATCATGCATAGTATATGAGAATACTTTTTTTTAAATTAACATTTTTATTGAGGTGTTTCTTTGGCATTGTAACAGCAACAAAATCAACCATGTACAAAACAAGGAAAATATTAACATAATGCAAACACCACCTCCCTCTCCTACAGGTCCCACCATTACTTACCCCCCTAATCTACGCTCGCTTAACCCACCCTCCCCCTGCTGACGATTAATTCTCTGCGAAGAAGTCGACGAATGGTTGCACCTCCGGGCGAACCCTAATAGAGACCCTCTCATGGCGAACTTAATTTTCTCCAGGCAGAGGAAGCCAGCCATGTCCGATAGCCAGGTCTCCAATTTCGGGGGCTTTGAGTCTCTCCATGCCAGCAGAATGCGTCTCCGGGCTACCAGGGAGGCAAAGGCCAGAACATAGAACATAGACAAATACAGCACAGAACAGACTCTTTGGCCCACGATGTTGTGCCGAACCTTTGTCCTAGACTCATCATAGATTATCATAGAATTTACAGTGCAGAAGGAGGCCATTCGGCCCATTGAGTCTGCACCGGCTCTTGGAAAGAGCACCCCACCCAAGGTCAACACCTCCACCAAACACTAAGGGCAATTTTGGACGCTAAGGGCAATTTATCATGGCCAATCCACCTAACCTGCACATCTTTGGACTGTGGGAGGAAACCGGAGCACCCGGAGGAAACCCACGCACACACGGGGAGAACGTGCAGACTCGGCACAGACAGTGACCCAAGCCGGGAATCGAACCTGGGACCCTGGAGCTGTGAAGCAATTGTGCTATCCACAATGCTACCGTGCTATCCACAATGATACCGTGCTGCCCTTAAGAACAAATTAATCTACACGATATCATTCTACCGTAATCCATGTACCTATCCAATAGCTGCTTGAAGGTCCCTAATGTTTCCGACTCAAGTACTTCCACAGGCAGTGCATTCCATGCCCCCACTACTCTCTGGGTAAAGAACCTACCTCTGACATCCCCCCCTATATCTTCCACCATTCACCTTAAATTTATGTCCCCTTGTAATGGTTTGTTCCACCTGGGGAAAAAGTCTCTGACTGTCTACTCTATCTATTCCCCTGATCATCTTATAAACCTCTATCAAGTCGCCCCTCATCCTTCTCCGTTCTAATGAGAAAAGGCCTAGCACCCTCAACCTTTCCTCGTAAGACCTACTCTCCATTCCAGGCAACATCCTGGTAAATCTCCTTTGCACCTTTTCCAAAGCTTCCACATCCTTTCTAAAATGAGATGACCAGAACTGTACACAGTACTCCAAATGTGGCCTTACCAAAGTTTTGTACAACTGCATCATCACCTCACGGCTCTTAAATTCAATCCCTCTGTTAATGAACGCTAGCACACCATAGGCCTTCTTCACAGCTCTATCCACTTGAGTGGCAACTTTCAAAGATGTATGAACATAGACCCCAAGATCTCTCTGCTCCTCCACATTGCCAAGAACTCTACCGTTAACCCTGTATTCCTCATTCATATTTGTCATTCCAAAATGGACAACCTCACTTTTCAGGGTTAAACTCCATCTGCCACTTCTCAGCCCAGCTCTGCATCCTATCTATGTCTCTTTGCAGCCGACAACAGCCCTCCACACTATCCACAACTCCACCAATCTTCATATCGTCTGCAAATTTACTGACCCACCCTTCATAACTCCCTCATCCAAGTCATTAATGAAAATCACAAACAGCAGAGGACCCAGAACTGATCCCTGCAGTACACCACTGGTAACTGGGATCCAGGCTGAATATTTGCAATCCACCACCACTCTCTGACTTCTATTGGTTTGCCAGTTTGTTATCCAAATGGCCAAATTTCCCACTATCCCATGCCTCCTTACTTTCTGCATAAGCCTACAATGGGGAACCTTATCAAATGCCTTACTAAAATCCATGTACACTACATCCACTGCTTTACCTTCATCCACATGCTTGGTCACCTCCTCAAAGAATTCAATAAGACTTGTAAGGCAAGACCTACCCCTCACAAATCCGTGCTGACTATCCCTAATCAAGCAGTGTCTTTCCAGATGCTCAGAAATCCTATCCTTCAGTACCCTTTCCATTTGCCTACCACCGAAGTAAGACTAACTGGCCTGTAATTCCCAGGGTTATCCCTAGTCCCTTTTTTGAACAGGGGCACGACATTCGCCACTCTCCAATCCCCTGGTGCCACCCCTGTTGACAGTGAGGACGAAAAGATCATTGCCAACGGCTCTGCAATTTCATCTCTTGCTTCCGCCTCTTTCTCCTCCTGGATTCCCAGATCCTGCGACACCCCAAAAATCGCCACCTCTGGACTCAATGCCACCCTCGTATTTAATACCTTGGACATGGCATCGGCAAACCCCTGCCCAAATCCCCTCCGTTTTGGACATGCCCAGAACATGTGGACATGGTTCGCTGGCCCCCACGCACACTTCGCACACCTGTCCTCCACCCCAAAGAACCTGCTCATCCGGGCCACACTCAGGTGAGCCCGGTGAACGACCTTAAATTGTATCAGGCTGAGCCTGGCGCATGTTGCGGTCGCGTTGACTCTACTCAACGCATCCGCCCAAAGCTGCTGCGTATCCTTGATAAGTATGTACCTGTCAGGCAGGGAGGAAGTGGTCGAGCAAGGGAACTGTGATTTACTAAAGCAGTCGAAACACTTGTCAAGAGGAAGAAGGAGGCTTATGTAAAGATGAGACGTGATGGTTCAGTTATGGCGCTCGAGAGTTACAAGTTAGCTCGGAAGGACCTAAAGAGAGAGCTAAGAAGAGCCAGGAGGGGACATGAGAAGTCTTTGGCAGGTCGGATCAAGGAGAACCCAAAGCTTTCTATAGATATGTCAGGAATAAAAGAATGACTAGGGTAAGAGTAGGGCCAGTCAAGGACAGTAGTGGGAAGTTGTGCTTGGAGTCCGAGGAGATAGGAGAGGTGCTAAATGAATATTTTTCGTCAGTATTCACACAGGAAAAAGACAATGTTGTCGAGGAGAATACTGAGATTCAGGCTACTAGACTAGAAGGGCTTGAGGTTCATAAGGAGGAGGTGTCAGCAATTCTGGAAAGTGTGAAAATAGATGTCCCCTGGGCCGGATGGGATTTATCCTAGGATTCTCTGGGAAGCTAGGGAGGAGATTGCTGAGCCTTTGGCTTTGATCTTTAAGTCATCTTTGTCTACAGGAATAGTGCCAGAAGACTGGAGGATAGCAAATGTTGTCCCCTTGTTCAAGAAGGGGATTAGAGACAACCCCGGTAACTATAGACCAGTGAGCCTTACTTCTGTTGTGGGCAGAATCTTGGAAAGGTTTATAAGAGATAGGATGTATCATCATCTGGAAAGGAATAATTTGATTAGAGATAGTCAACACGGTTTTGTGAAGGGTAGGTCGTGCCTCACAAACCTTATTGAGTTCTTTGAGAAGGTGACCAAACAGGTGGATGAGGGTAAAGCAGTTGATGTGGTGTATATGGATTTCAGTAAAGCATTTGATAAGGTTCCCCACGGTAGGCTACTGCAGAAAATACGAAGGCACGGGATTCAGGGTGATTGAGCAGTTTGGATCAGAAATTGGCTAGCTGGAAGAAGACAAAGGGTGGTGGTTGATGGGAAATGTTCAGACTGGAGTCCAGTTACTAGTGGTGTACCACAAGGATCTGTTTTGGGGCCACTGCTGTTTGTCATTTTTATAAATGACCTGGAGGAGGGCGTAGAAGGATGGGTGAGTAAATTTGCAGATGACACTAAAGTCGGTGGAGTTGTGGGCAGTGCGGAAGGATGTTATAAGTTACAGAGGGACATAAATAAGCTGCAGAGCTGGGCTGAGAGGTGGCAAATGGAGTTTAATGCAGAAAAGTGTGAGGTGATTCATTTTGGAAGGAATAACAGGAAGACAGTACTGGGCTAATGGTAAGATTCTTGGCAGTGTGGATGAGCAGAGAGATCTCGGTGTCCATGTACATAGATCCCTGAAAGTTGCCACCCAGGTTGAGAGGGTTGTTAAGAAGGCGTACGGTGTGTTAGCTTTTATTGGTAGAGGGATTGAGTTTCGGAGCCGTGAGGTCATGTTGCAGCTGTACAAAACTTTGGTGCGGCCGCATTTGGAGTATTGCGTGCCATTCTGGTCGCCGCATTAACATAAGAACTTGGAGCAGGAGTAGGCCATCTGGCCCCTCGAGCCTCACCACCATTCAATGAGATCATGGCTGATCTTTTGTGGACTCAGCTCCACTTTCCGGCCCGAACACCATAACCCTTAATCCCTTTATTCTTCAAAAAA
Source organism: Scyliorhinus torazame (assembly GCF_047496885.1). Taxonomy (NCBI): domain Eukaryota; kingdom Metazoa; phylum Chordata; class Chondrichthyes; order Carcharhiniformes; family Scyliorhinidae; genus Scyliorhinus; species Scyliorhinus torazame. The sequence continues at coordinate 16,487,934 of NC_092712.1, read as the reverse complement.
CTATCTATCTTTATCTTAAAAACATTTAATGAAGGAGCCTCTACTGCTTCACTGGGCAAGGAATTCCATAGATTCACAACCCTTTGGGTGAAGAAGTTCCTCCTAAACTCAGTCCTAAATCTACTTCCCCTTATTTTGAGGCTATGCCCCCTAGTTCTGCTTTCACCCGCCAGTGGAAACAACCTGCCCGCATCTATCCTATCTATTCCCTTCATAATCTTATATGTTTCTATAAGATCCCCCCTCATCCTTCTAAATTCCAACGAGTACAGTCCCAGTCTACTCAACCTCTCCTCGTAATCCAACCCCTTCAGCTCTGGGATTAACCTAGTGAATCTCCTCTGCACACCCTCCAGTGCCAGTACGTCCTTTCTCAAGTAAGGAGACCAAAACTGAACACAATACTCCAGGTGTGGCCTCACTAACACCTTACACAATTGCAGCAGAACCTCCCTAGTCTTAAACTCCATCCCTCTAGCAATGAAGGACAAAATTCCATTTGCCTTCTTAATCACCTGTTGCACCTGGAAACCAACTTTCTGCGACTCATGCACTAGCACACCCAGGTCTCTCTGCACAGCAGCATGTTTTAATATTTTATCCTTTAAATAATAATCCCTTTTGCTGTTATTCCTACCAAAATGGATAACCTCACATTTGTCAACATTGTATTCCATCTGCCAGACCCTAGCCCATTCACTTAGCCTATCCAAATCCCTCTGCAGACTTCCAGTATCCTCTGCACTTTTTGCTTTACCACTTATCTTAGTGTTGTCTGCAAACTTGGACACATTGCCCTTGGTCCCCAACTCCAAATCATCTATGTAAATTGTGAACAGTTGTGGGCCCAACACTGATCCCCGAGGGACACCACTAGCTACTGATTGCCAACCATTGAAACACCCATTAATCCCCACTCTTTAGAACATAGAAAACATAGAACATAGAAAAATACAGCACAGAACAGGCCCTTCGGCCCACGATGTTGTGCCGAACCTTTGTCCTAGATTAATCATGGATTAACATTGAATTTACAGTGCAGAAGGAGGCCATTCGGCCCTTTGAGTCTGCACCGGCTCTTGGAAAGAGCACCCAACCCAAACTCAACACTTCCACCCAACACCAAGGGCAATTTTGACATTAAGGGCAATTTATCATTGGGCAATTCACCTAATCCGCACATATTTGGACTGTGGGAGGAAACCGGAGCACCCGGAGGAAACCCACGCAGACACGGGGAGGATGTGCAGACTCCGCACAGACAGTGACCCAAGCCGGAATCGAACCTGGGACCCTGGAGCTGTGAAGCAATTGTGCTATCCACAATGCTACCGTGCTGTCCTTGAGAACAAATAAATCTACACTATCATTTTACTGTAATCCATATACCTATCCAATAGCTGCTTGAAGGTCCCTAATGTTTCCGACTCAACTACTTCCACAGGCAGTGCATTCCATGCCCCCACTACTCTCTGGGTAAAGAACCTACCTCTGATATCCCTCCTATATCTTCCACCTTTCACCTTAAATTTATGTCCCCTTGTAATGGTTTGTTCCACCCGGGGAAAAAGTCTCTGACTGTCTACTCTATCTATTCTCCTGATCATCTTATAAACCTCTATCAAGTCGCCCCTCATCCTTCTCCGTTCTAATGAGAAAAGGCCTAGCACCCTCAACCTTTCCTCGTAAGACCTACTCTCCATTCCAGGCAACATCCTGGTAAATCTTCTTTGCACCTTTTCCAAAGCTTCCACATCCTTCCTAAAATGAGGCGACCAGAACTGTACACAGTACTCCAAATGTGGCCTTACCAATGTTTTGTACAGTTGCATCATCACCTCACGGCTCTTAAATTCAATCCCTCTGTTAATGACGCGAGCACACCATAGGCCTTCTTCACAGCTCTATCCACTTGAGTGGCAACTTTCAAAGATGTATGAACATAGACCCCAAGATCTCTCTGCTCCTCCACATTGCCAAGAACTCTACCGTTAACCCTGTATTCCGCATTCATATTTGTCCTTCCAAAATGGACAACCTCACACTTTTCAGGGTTAAACTCCATCTGCCACTTCTCAGCCCAGCTCTGCATCCTATCTATGTCTCTTTGCAGCCGACAACAGCCCTCCTTACTATCCACAACTCCACCAATCTTCGTATCGTCTGCAAATTTAGTGACCCACCCTTCAACTCACTCATCCAAGTCATTAATGAAAATCACAAACAGCAGAGGACCCAGAACTGATCCCTGCGGTACGCCACTGGTAACTGGGATCCAGGCTGAATATTTGCCATCCACCACCACTCTCTGACTTCTATCGGTTAGCCAGTTCGTTATCCAACTGGCCAAATTTCCCACTATCCCATGCCTCCTTACTTTCTGCATAAGCCTACCATGGGGAACCTTATCAAATGCCTTACTAAAATCCATGTACACTACATCCACTGCTTTACCTTCATCCACATGCTTGGTCACCTCCTCAAAGAATTCAATAAGATTTGTAAGGCAAGACCTACCCCTCACAAATCCGTGCTGGCTATCCCTAATCAAGCAGTGTCTTTCCAGATGCTCTGAAATCCTATCCTTCAGTACCCTTTCCATTACTTTGCCTACCACCGAAGTAAGACTAACTGGCCTGTAATTCCCAGGGTTATCCCTAGTCCCTTTTTTGAACAGGGGCACGACATTCGCCACTCTCCAATCCCCTGGTACCACCCCTGTTGACAGTGAGGACGAATCAATGCTTTCTATTAATTAACCAATCCTCTATCTATGCTACTACTTTCCCCTTAATGCCATGCATCTTTATCTTATGCAACAACCTTTTGTGTGGCACCTTGTCAAAGGCTTTCTGGAAATCCAGATATACCACATCCATTGGCTCCCCGTTATCTACCGCACTGTTAATGTCCTCAAAAAATTCCACTAAATTAGTTAGGCACGACCTGCCCTTTATGAACACATGCTGCGTCTGTCCAATGGGACAATTTCCATCCAGATGCCTCGCTATTTCTTCCTTGATGATAGATTCCAGCATCTTCCCTACTACCGAAGTTAAGCTCACTGGCCTAAAATTACCCGCTTTCTGCCTACCTCCTTTTTTAAACAGTGGTGTCACGTTTGCTAATTTCCAATCCGCCGGGACCACCCCCGAGTCTAGTGAATTTTGGTAAATTAGCACTAGTGCATTTGCAATTTCCCAAGCCATCTCTTTTAGCACTCTGGGATACATTCCATCAGGTCCAGGAGACTTGTCTACCTTTAGGCCCATTAGCTTTCCCATCACTACCTCCTTGGTGATATCAATCCTCTCAAGGTCCTCACCTGTCATAGCCTCATTTCCATCAGTCACTGGCATGTTATTTGTGTCTTCCACTGTGAAGACCGACCCAAAAAACCTGTTCAGTTCCTCAGCCATTTCCTCATCTCCCATTATTAAATCTCCCTTCTCATCCTCTAAAGGACCAATATTTACCTTAGCCACTCTTTTTTGTTTTATGTATTTGTAGAAACTTTTACTATCTGTTTTTATATTCTGAGCAAGTTTACTCTCATAATCTATCTTACTCTTCTTTATAGCTTTTTTAGTAGCTTTCTGTTGCCCCCTGAAGATTTCCCAGTCCTCTAGTCTCCCACTGATCTTTGCTACTTTGTATGTTTTTTCCTTCAATTTGATACTCTCCCTTATTTCCTTAGATATCCACGGTCGATTTTCCCTCTTTTTACCGTCCTTCCTTTTTGTTGGTATAAACCTTTGCTGGGCACTGTGAAAAATCACTTGGAAGGTTCTCCACTGTTCCTCAACTGTTTCACCATAAAGTCTTTGCTCCCAGTCTACCTTAGCTCGTTCTTCTCTCATCCCATTGTAATCTCCTTTGTTTAAGCACAAAACACTAGTGCTTGATTTTACCTTCTCACCCTCCATCTGTATTTTAAATTCCACCATATTGTGATCGCTCCTTCCGAGAGGATCCCTAACTATGAGATCCTGAATCAATCCTTATAGGAAGGATTATAGGAAGGATGTGGAAGCATTGGAAAGGGTGCAGAGGAGATTTACCAGAATGTTGCCTGGTATGGAGGGAAGATCTTATGAGGAAAGACTGAGGGACTTGAGGCTGTTTTTGTTCGAGAGAAGAAGGTTAAGAGGTGACTTAATTGAGGCATACAAGATGATCAGAGGATTGGATAGGGTGGACAGTGAGAGCCTTTTTCCTCGGATGATGATGTCTAGCACGAGGGGACATAGCTTTAAATTGAGGGGAGATAGATATAGGAAAGATGTCAGAGGTAGGTCCTTTACTCAGAGAGTAGTAAGGGCGTGGAATGCCCTGCCTGCAACAGTAGTGGACTCGCCAACACTAAGGGCATTCAAATGGTCATTGGATAGACATACGGACGATAAGGGAATAGTGTAGATGGGCTTTAGAGTGGTTTCACAGGTCGGCGCAACATCGAGGGCAGAAGGGCCTGTACTGCGCTGTAATGTTCCATGTTCTAAGGCCCTCCTCTATCTCACCTCCCAGCTCCTCCTGCCACTTGCGCTTCAGCTCCTCGGTCTGTGTCACCTTATTGAAGGAACGATCCCATAAGCTCTTTATATATGTCCGGGATGCTCCCCTTTCCTATCCATCCTCTAGAAACCACCCTAGCCTGAATCCCCCTTAGCGGCAGGAGTGGAAAGGTTGGTACCTGCCTCCGCAGAAAGTCTCTCACCTGCAGATATCGAAATGCATATGCGAATACTTGACCAATCACATTAAAGATCCGCATGCTTAATTAAACTATCCAATCAATACAAAGGCTTGCAATTAATGATATTGGTGGTCCGGTATCTGGGTGTAGCCATTAAATCCCTTTTGCTGCCAGCAGACTTACTGGGGCCATCACAATGGTACACATTGTAGAATAGACCTTGAATTGTAACATGCAGTTTCTCTGCCTGAAAACTGGCTTCTCGGAGACGCACTGTGTCCTTGTGATATGTTACACACGGCGATTCCATAGTCTGAATTGAAGAATTCAACTTCTCCAGTAAAATGGTGGAACTGTAGGTTTTAAAATGGTTGCAGTATACTCTGTCAGGATGTCCAGATTGTCCTCTTCACATGGGTACAACCATCACCCACAAAGCTCACTCTTCCAATTCCCCCTCAAATCCGCTCTCAGTTCCAGCAGCCTTGGTGTCCTTTGCAGCTGGGCTGACCTCTTATTAAGATTGCATCCCCCCTGTTTTAGCCAGGCTACACTCCAGCATTTAAACGCCAGCACAGTCCCGGCTCCTCAGCCACATTGCTGCCAACAATTGCTCCCTGAGCCCCAGCTACACGGAGCTAATACTGGATTTCCTCGTGTCCCAACTCTCAGCGGCTTGGAGCTCGTGGCTCCCGGGGTATTTCTTAGCCCCGGCCCCCTCAGCAACACTGAGCTAACGGCAGCAATTCAGCTGCGTAGAGCCGACTCCTCCCCGACTGTGCTGTACCCTGGTCCTGTGCCCTATCCAAGTAGGTTGCCCTTTGCTCATGTGCGACCTGTCCCCCTTTGCCACTCTGTGCTTGTGCCGGTACCCCCCGGGTATGCTGGGAATTGTAGTCCCTGCCCTCTGCCGGGTCAGAATTACCTCTGTTCCTTTTCCCTCGTGTATTTATCTAGCTTCCCTTTCAAGTGAATTGTTAAATCAGGGTAGGAGATCGATCAATCGAGATGCAGTAACAAACTTTTAAGGGGATGTTTCAGAATCGATACATTCCAATGGGTAAGAAAGAGTCCAAGAGATGGACCCACCATGCTTGCTTCACCAGAAAGGTGAAAGATAGTGTCAGACTGAAAGAAAAAGCATTTAATTGTGCAAAGACCAGTGGAAGGTCAGAAAACTGTTCACAATATAAGGAACAGCAAAGGATGACTAAAGGATTAATAATGAGGGAAAGATGAGAGTACAAGAGAAAGCTAGCCAGAAATATAAAAACAGACGGCGAAAGTTTGAGGCTGTTTAGCACAGGACTGAGGCTGTTTAGCACAGGGCTAAATCGCTGCCTTTGAAAGCAGACCAAGGCAGGCCAGCAGCACGGTTCAATTCCCGTAACAGCCTCCCCGAACAGGCGCCGGAATGTGGCGACTAGGGGCTTTTCACAGTAACTTCATTTGAAGCCTACTGGTGACAATAAGCGATTTTCATTCATTTCATTTCAAGTTTCTATAAATACTTTTAAAAGAAACAAGCTAACAAAGTTAGCGTTGGTCCTTTAGAAGGTGAGTCAGCAGAATTGATGATGGAAAATAAAAGAATGGCAGAGGAATTGAACAGGTATTTTACACCGTATTTTTCACTGTGGAGGGTACAAGTAGCTCCCAGAAGCAGCTATGAACCAGGATATGGAAGGGAGGGAAAATTCCTGTCGCCAGTGAAGTGGCACTGAGTAAATTGTTGGGGCTATAAGCTAACCAGTGAGGTTTTAAAAGAAGTGGCTAATGAGATAGTTGATGTGTTGGGTTTAATTTTCCTAAACTCCCGGGATTTGGGGCAAGTGCCATTAGATTGGAAAAATGTAAAATTTTAGACACTATTGTTAGAGGTTACAGCAGAGCACTTGGCTGAGTTCATGATAAGCAGGCCGAGTCAACATGGTTTTGTGAAAGGGAAATTATGTTCATCCAAATTATTGGAGTTCTTTGATGAAGTAACGTGCTGTGGATAAAGGGGACCCAGTGGATGCGCTGTACCTAGATTTCCAGAAGGCATTTGATAAAGTGCCACATCGAAGGTTTTTTCCGGAAAATGAAAGCTCATGGTGTAGGCCTCCTTATTGTCATGGAAATAAGAGTGGCTGGCCAACAGGAAGGAGAGAATAGGTATAAGTGGGTCGTTTTCAAGTTGGCAGGATGTAACGAGTGGTGATCAGTGCTGAAGCCTTAACTGTTTACAGTTTATATAAATGACTTTGAGGAAGGGATTGAAGGGATGGTTGTCGAATTTAATGATGACAGAAAGATAGGTAGGAAAGTAAGATGTGTAAAGGGCAAAAGGAAGCTCGAAAAACCTATATAAATAGGCTAAGTGAAGTGGACAAAGGTCTGGAAAATGTGAAATTGTCCATTTTGGCAGGAAGAACAAAAAAGAAGCAGATTATCTAAATGGTGAGGGTTTGCAGAGCTCAGATGCAGAGGGATCTGGGTGTCCTAGTGCATGAATCACAAAAGCTGAGATTCCAGGTACAGCAAATAAATGGGAAAGCTATTACAATGTTACAGTTTATTTTGGGAATTAATTACAAATGTAGGGAAGTTATGCTTCATTGTGCAGGGCAGTAGCGAGACAACATCTGGAGTTTTGTGTACCGTGCTGGTCACCTTATTGAAGGAAGGATCTAAATGCTTTGGAAGCAGTTCAGAGAATACCGAATACTAGACCGAATACCTGGAATGGGTGGGTTGTCTTGTGAGGAAATGTTGGACAGGCTAGGTTTGTAGGCCTATGGGCCTGTGGCACGGTAGCACAGTGGTTAGCACTGTTGCTTCACACCGCCAGGGACCTGGGTTCGATTCCCGGCTTGGGTCACTGTCTGTGCGGAGTCTGCACGTTCTCCCCGTGTCTGCGAGACTTTCCTCCGGGTGCTCCGGTTTCCTCCCACAAGTCCCGAACGCCATGCTTATTAGGTGAATTGGACATTCAATTCTCCTCCTGTGCACCCGAACAGGGTGCCAGAGCGTGGCGACTGCGGGCTTTTCACAGTAACTCCGTTGCAGTGTTAATGTAGCCTACTTGTGATGCTAATAAAGATTATTATTATTATCCACTGGAGTTTAGATGAGTAAAAAGTGACTTGTGGATGTGGAGAGGATGTTTCCTCTTCTGAGCGAATCTAGAACTAGAGGTCACTGTTTAAAAACAAGGGATCATTTATTTAATACCGAGATCAGGCAACTTTGGAACTTTCTTCCTGAAAAAACTGGAAACCAAATCTGAATATTTTTCGGGCAAAGATGGGTAGATTCTTGGTCAACAAGGGGGGTGAGTGAGATGCAGATTTCAGTTAGTGTCAGGTCAGGCATCATATTAAATGGCAGTGCAGACTCGAGGGGGCTGAATGGCCTCCTCCTCCTTGTATGTAAGTAAATGCTATTAACCTCGACTGCTTCCTGTGCTGTTTAATATCTAGTTAGTTGTTGCAAGGTGAGACATGGTTAGTGTTAGCGACTGAAACACTTGCTGGTCGACGTTGAGGTTTGGCATGGTGTAAATCTCGTTCCTGCTGCAGGAATATGATTCTGATCGTGAACTTAGAAACAGAAAGATTCATGGCACAGGAATGGAGGGAGGCATTCAACCCTACTTGTTTGTGCTGGACAAAGAGCTGTCTCAAATAATCCCACCTTGGTCTGTCGCCCTGTTGGTTACAACACTTGCAAGTGTTTTTTAAATGTGATGAGGATTTCCGCTGATGAGGATTTCCGCTTCCTGTCCTTTCTGGCATCGAGCTGCACCCTCTAAATTTAAAAAAAATGCTCCTCTATTCTTTCCATCATTTATCTATAAATCTGTGCCCCCATTTATTGACCTCTGAGGGAATGGGTCCTCCCTGAGCACTCTATCGAGCCCCCTAATAATTTTATAGTAAGTAAAAGTCACCATAGTCCCAGAATACCATGGGCTGCTTTCCCCTTTGAGGGGGAGAGCTGACTGGTGATGATTTAACCTGAGGGGCACCACACCTCAGGCGAGGGCCACGGTTGCGAGGTTATTCGTGAATAACCTCGGCCGGTACGGGAATCGAACCCACGCTGTTGGCCTCGCTCTGCGTCACAAACCCAGCTGTCCAGCCAACTGAGCCAAACCTCCACACAAGGTCCATTTTTGGTCTCTGGCCCAAACGTTTCCAGAATTATCCTCTTGATCGTTGTGTTTGTAAAGCACCCTTGGGAATTTTCACGCCTTCGATGCTTTCTTAAAAATTTTCATCATTAGATTTTCTAAACCCCTCCAGACTTTCTGCAGCATTCGCGGCTTCCGAGCAACTTCCATAAACCTTCCTAGTTTTTTGCCCTTTTGTTCATTGGCTTGGAGTGAGCTCTCGATTTGCAAATCCCAGTTGTGGAATTATATTCGATCCCAATTCTCTTTAACTCCTCGTTGAGTTTGCCCGAGAAGGAAATTTGCCTTCCAGATAGGAACTGATTTGAAACAATGATTTTATTGTTCTTCAGCACCAGAGCGGCGAGGGTGCGGGGGGGGGGGGGGGGTTAGCATAAGGGAAAACCAGGTTTGGATTGCAGAATGACATCGCAAACTTTCCCCTGTGTGCATGGTCTCATCAGTGGAGGATTGTGGCTGTGGGTCCTTTTTTGTTCAATTCTGTCATGGGCTGTGGGTATCACCAGCAAAGCTAGCATTTGTTATCCAAACACAAGGGAATAAAGGATAAGGAGGGGGACAGACTGGGTCAGGTTAGAACATACAGTGCAGAAGGAGGCCATTCGGCCCATTGAGTCTGCACCGACCCACATTAAGCCCTCACTTCCACCCTATCCCCGTAACTCAAACAACCCCTCCCAACCTTTTTGGACACTAAGGGCAATTTAGCAAGGCCAATCCACCTAACCTGCACATCTTTGGACTGTGGGGTGAAACCGGAGCAACCGGAGGAAACCCACGCAGACACGGGGAGAACGTGCAGACTCCGCACAGACACTGACCCAGCGGGGAATCGAACCTGGGACACTGGCGCTGTGAAGCCACAGTGCTGTCCACTTGTGCTACCGTGTGCCCTGTTATTGAGTTGGATGATCAGCCATGATCATAATGAATGGTGGAGCAGACTCGAAGGGCCTCCTTCTTCTATTTTCCTAATTGGGGCTGGTTAAGCACAGTGGGCTAAACAGCTGGCCTGTAATGCAGAACAAGGCAGCAGCACGGTTCAATTCCCGTACTGGCCTCCCTGAACGGGTGTCGGAATGTGGTGACTAGGGGTTTTTCACAGTAACTTCATTGAAGCCTACTTGTGACAATAAGCTATTATTATTATTATTATTATTATTAATTGCCCTTGAACTGAGTGTCTCGCTCGGCCATCGCAGAGGGCATTTAAGAGTCGACCACATTGCTGTGGGTCTGGAGTCACATTTGGATTTGCTTATTGTCACGTGTACCAAGGTACAGCGAAAAGTATTTTTCTGCGTAGAACTCAAACAGATCATTCCGTACATGAAAAGAAAATACAATGTAAATATGTAGACACCGGCATCGGGTAAGCATACAGGGTGTAGTGTCAATGAGGTCAGTCCATAAGAGGGTAGTTAAGGAGTCTGGTAACAGCGGGGAAGAAGCTGTTTTTGAGTCTGTTCGTGCGTGTTCTCAGACTTCTGTATCTCCTGCCCGATGGAAGAAGTTGGAAGTGTGAGTAAGCCGGGTGGGAGGGGTCTTTGATTATGCTGCCCGCTTTCCCCAGGCAGCGGGAGGTGTAGACATGGGGTCATTAGATGGGAGACAGGTTCGTGTGATGGACTGGGCGGTGTTCACGACTGTAGTTTCTTGCGGTCTTGGGCCAAGCAGTTGCCATACCAGGGCACATGTAGGCCAGTCAGGTGAGGATGGCGAATTTCCTTTTCTAAAGGACATTAGTGAACCAGGTGGGTTTTTACGACAATCGATAATGGTTTCATGGTCATCGTTAGACTTTTAATTCTAGATTTTTATTGAATTCAACTTTCACCATCTGCCATGGTGGGACTCGAACCCGGGTCCTCCGAGCATGACTCTGGGTCTCTGGATTACTAATCCTGCCACAATACCATTATATCATTGCCTCTCCAACTCCTCATCACCCGACTGCTCCTATTGCAATCTTCAGTCCTCATGTACGGCTTAAAGTTCTTGTTTTGATCTGTATGTGCTGATGTTTAGTATCACAGCTGTATGGTCAAGAGAGTATCTCTCACTCTCAGATAGGGTTTCCTGACACAGTTTGTTGACAGGCCAACAAGAGGCGAGGCCACATTGGATTTGGTTTTGGGTAATGAACCAGGCCAGGTGTTGGATTTGGAGGTAGGTGAGCACTTTGGGGACAGTGACCACAATTCGGTGACGTTTACGTTAAGGATGGAAAGGGATAAGTATACACCGCAGGGCAAGAGTTATAGCTGGGGGAAGGGAAATTATGATGCCATTAGACGTGACTTGGGGGGGATAAGGTGGAGAAGTAGGCTGCAAGTGTTGGACACACTGGATAAGTGGAGCTTGTTCAAGGATCAGCTACTGCGTGTTCTTGATAAGTATGTACCGGTCAGGCAGGGAGGAAGGTGCCGAGCGAGGGAACCGTGGTTTACCAAAGAAGTGGAATCTCTTGTTAAGAGGAAGAAGGAGGCCTATGTGAAGATGAGGTGTGAAGTTTCAGTTGGGGCGATGGATAGTTACAAGGTAGCGAGGAAGGATCGAAAGAGAGAGCTAAGACGAGCAAGGAGGGGACATGAGAAGTATTTGGCAGGAAGGATCAAGGAAAACCCAAAAGCTTTCTATAGATATGTCAGGAATAAGCGAATGACTAGGGACAGAGTAGGACCAGTCAAGGACAGGGATGGGAAGTTGTGTGTAGAGTCTGAAGAGATAGGCGAGATACTAAATGAATATTTTTCGTCAGTATTCACTCAGGAAAAAGATAATGTTGTGGAGGAGAATGCTGAGCTCCAGGTAAATAGATTAGATGGCATTGAGGTACGTAGGGAAGAGGTGTTGGCAATTCTGGACAGGCTGAAAATAGATAAGTCCCCGGGACCTGATGGGATTTATCCTAGGATTCTCTGGGAGGCCAGGGAAGAGATTGCTGGACCATTGGCTTTGATTTTTATGTCATCATTGGATACAGGAATAGTGCCAGAGGACTGGAGGATAGCAAATGTGGTCCCTTTGTTCAAAAAGGGGAGCAGAGACAACCCCGGCAACTATAGACCGGTGAGCCTCACGTCTGTAGTGGGTAAAGTCTTGGAGGGGATTATAAGAGACAAGATTTATAATCATCTAGATAGGAATAATATGATCAGGGATAGTCAGCATGGCATTGTGAAGGGTAGGTCATGCCTCACAAACCTTATCGAGTTCTTTGAGAAGGTGACTGAACAGGTAGATGAGGGTAGAGCAGTTGATGTGGTGTATATGGATTTCAGCAAAGCGTTTGATAAGGTTCCCCACGGTAGGCTATTGCAGAAAATACGGAGGCTGGGGATTGAGGGTGATTTAGAGATGTGGATCAGAAATTGGCTAGCTGAAAGAAGACAGAGGGTGGTGGTTGATGGGAAATGTTCAGAATGGAGTTCTGTCACAAGTGGAGTACCACAAGGATCTGTTCTGGGGCCGTTGCTGTTTATCATTTTTATCAATGACCGAGAGGAAGGCGCAGAAGGGTGGGTGAGTAAATTTGCAGACGATACTAAAGTCGGTGGTGTTGTCGATAGTGTGGAAGGAAGTAGCAGGTTACAGAGGGATATAGATAAGCTGCAGTGCTGGGCTGAGAGGTGGCAAATGGAGTTTAATGTAGAGAAGTGTGAGGTGATTCACTTTGGAAGGAAAAAGAGGAATGCGGAATATTTGGCTAAAGGTAAAGTTCTTGAAAGTGTGGATGAGCAGAGGGATCTAGGTGTCCATGTACATAGATCCCTGAAAGTTGCCACCCAGGTTGATAGGGTGGTGAAGAAGCCCTATGGAGTGTTGGCCTTTATTGGTAGAGGGATTGAGTTCCGGAGTCAGGAGGTCATGTTACAGCTGTACAGAACTCTGGTACGGCCGCATTTGGAGTATTGCGTACAGTTCTGGTCACCGCATTATAGGAAGGACGTGGAGGCTTTGGAACGGGTGCAGAGGAGATTTACCAGGATGTTGCCTGGTATGGAGGGAAAATCTTATGAGGAAAGGCTGATGGACTTGAGGTTGTTTTCGTTAGAGAGAAGAAGGTTAAGAGGAGACGTAATAGAGGCATACAAAATGATCAGAGGGTTAGATAGGGTGGACAGTGAGAGCCTTCTCCCGCGGATGGAAATGGCTAGCACGAGGGGACATAGCCTTAAACTGAGGGGTAATAGATATAGGACAGAGGTCAGGGGTAGGTTCTTTACGCAAAGAGTAGTGAGGCCGTGGAATGCCCTACCTGCTACAGTAGTGAACTCGCCAACATTGAGGGCATTTAAAAGTTTATTGGATAAACATATGGATGATAATGGCATAGTGTAGGTTAGATGGCTTTTGTTTCGGTGCAACATCGTGGGCCGAAGGGCCTGTACTGCGCTGTATTGTTCTATGTTCTATCCAAGGGCACTCAATTCCTGAATAATATATATTTTATTATTGTATGCTTTAACTTAATAAACAATGGAGGAGCATTTCTGAAGCATCAGAGTCACAGATAACTGGTCCTGTGTTGGATTGATAACTGGCTTGTGGTTTCACTGCCTTAGACCATAAGACTTAGGAGCAGAATTAGGCCACTCGACCCATCCAGTCTGCTCCGCCATTCAATCATGGCTGATATTTTTCTCATCCCCATTCTCCTGCCTTCTCCCCATAACTGGTCCTTTTCAAATTGGCAGGCAGTAACCAGTGGGGTACCACAGGGATCGGTGCTGGGACCCCAGCTATTCACAATATATATTAATGATTTGGATAAGGGAACAAAAAGTAACATCTCAAAGTTTGCAGATGATATCAAATTAGGTGGGAGGGTGAATTGTGACGAGGATGCAGGGATCCTACAGCATGATCTGGACAGGTTGGGCGAGTGGGCAAATCAATGGCAGATGCAGTATAATTTGGATAAGTGTGAGGTTATTCACTTTGGAAGCAAAAACAGGAAGGCAGATTACTACCTGAATGGTTGTAAATTGGTAGAGGGGAGTGTGCAGCGGGACCTGGGTGTCCTTGTGCACCAGTCGCTGAAGGTAAGCATGCAGGTGCAGCAGGCGGTAAAGAAGGCTAATGATTTGTTGGCCTTCATTGCAAGAGGTTTCGAGTACAGGAGCAGGAATGTCTTGTGCAATTTTACAGGGTCTTGGTGAGGCCACATTTGGAGTATCGTGTGCAGTTTTGGTCTCCGTCTCGGAGGAAGGATGTTCTTGCTCTCGAGGGAGTGCAGCGAAGGTTTACCAGACTGATTCCAGGGATGGCGGGACTGTCCTATGAGGAGAGATTGACGAGGTTGGGATTGTTCTCGCTGGAGTTCAGAAGAATGAGGTGGGATCTCACAGAGACTTATAAAATTCTAACAGACTAGACAGGGTAGATGCAGGGAAGGTGTTACCAATGATGGGTGTGTCCAGAACCAGGGGTCACAGTCTGAGGATTCAGGGTAAACCATTTCGGACAGAGATAAGGAGACATTTCTTCACCCAAAGAGTGGTGAGCCTGTGGAATTCACTACCACAGGAAGTAGTTGATGCTAAATCATTGAATATATTGAAGAGGCGGCTGGATATAGCACTTGGGGAGAATGGGATCATAGGCTATGGGGAGAAAGCAGGATTAGGCTATTGAGTTGGATGATCAGCCATGAAATGAAAATCGCGTACTGTCACAAGTAGGCTTCAAATGAAGTTACTGTGAAAAGCTCCTAGTCGTCACATTCCGGCGCCTGTTCGGGGAGGCTGGTACGGGAATTGAACCGTGCTGCTGGCCTGCCTTAGTCTGGTTTCAAAGCCAGTGATTTAGCCCTGTGCTAAACCAGCCCCATGATTGTGATGAATGGCAGAGCAGACTCCAAGGGCCAGAAGGCCCCCTGCTCCTATCTTCTGTGTATCTAACTCCGATCCCCTTATTAATCAAGAACCTATCTCTGTCTTAAAGACACTCAGTGATTTGGCCTCCACAGCCTTCTGTGGCAAAGAGTTCCACAGATTCACCACCCTCTGGTTGAAGAAATTCCTCCTCATCTCTGTTTAAAGAATCATCCCTTTAGTCTGAGATGGTGTCCTCTGGTTCTAGTTTTTCCTACAACTGGAAACATCCTCTCCACGTCCACTCTATCCAGGCCTCGCAGTATCCTGTAAGTTTCAGTAAGATCCCCCCTCATCCTTCTAAACTCCAACGAGTACTGACCCAGAGTCCTCAAACGTTACTCATACGACAAGCTCTTCATTCCAGAGATCATTCTTGTGAACCTCCTCTGGATGCTTTCCAAGGCCATCACATCCTGCCTTCGATACGGGGCCCAAAACTGCTCACAATACTCCAAATGGGGTCTGACCAGAGCCTTGTGCAGCCTCGGAAGTACATCCTTGCCTTCACTTAAAATGAAATGAAAATCGCTTATTGTCACAAGTAGGCTTCAAATGAAGTTACTGTGAAAAGCCCCTGGTCGCCACATTCCGGCGCCTGTTCGGGGCTCTCCATGGCCTTGAAACGAGAATCGAAAGTAACAAAAAACCTTGAACTGAATTCTCCATTCTTTGCCTTTTGCAGGTTCCCAACCACATGATCTGGCTCATCTTCTTCTACTGGTTCTTCCACTCCTCCATGAACGTTCTAGCTGAACTGATGATGTTTGGAGATCGGGAATTCTACAGGGACTGGTGGTAAGAACTGGCCAGTGGAGTTGCGGGATATTGCGTTCGATATCCACCCTGGAGGATCTTCCTCAACATTCCAACTGGAAATATTTGGTTTAATTATCGACAGTGTACTTCGGCTAGTCACCCATGAGGTTTCTGAGAGACTGTAAAGGACACGTGCCAAAGTTGAACTGCTATTGATCAACCCTTGGAAATGTTGATCTCTGTAACCCAGTCCATTCCCTCCTGTGTCAGTGCCTCTCAAAACCAAGAGAGGTTCCAATTTCCAGCCTTTCATTTCTCCTCTTCCCTTCCTTTATCGTTTCATTGCATCAAGACATGTGTTGACAGTATCTTGGGCAGGAATAGTCGTTGTTGGCACATTCTGGATGTTAAATCAGTCGCCAAGAGATATTGGGGTTTCGAGCTGCAGTTCGATGACTGGCAGCCTGATGTAACTTCAGATAAACGCCCTCCCGTCTGGGCAGAGACAGGTCACTTTGCCAAACCTGCCCAGATCTCAGCCAGTGCCCGCAGATGGACACTTCCCAGCGGTGGTTCTTGAGGCTGTGGCCTCTCGTCCCTCCCCCACCCCCACTCACCAGCCATCCAGGAGCCGATTTGTGGCGTTGCATTGATGCTCCCCTTCATTTATCTGTTTGTTGTGTATCGAAGTGGGATTGTCCTGCTCTCTACGGCCCAGCAGCACATCTGCCAGCCGCGCAGCGGACAGGACCCATGTTCTTGTTTTTACAGCCACTTTGGCCAATTTCACTTGATGGCCCAGGGCCAGGAGGAACGGGTGACATTATGAATCCGGGGGAAATATTGGCAGGTTCTCCATGTTGAAGCAAATGTGTAACCATCTGTTTCTGCCCCAGGAATTCGGAGACTGTGACCTATTTTTGGAAGAACTGGAACATTCCCGTCCACAAGTGGTGCAGCAGGTGAGGACAGTTAAGACATCCAACAGCTTCTGTCTACTCTCAAAGTTTCTCCACCTCCGCTTGTCTGTGCCCATTGTTCCTGATCTGACGGGTTTAGTAGCTTCTTGAACATTGGAGAAAGAGAACATCCCAAGGTGATTGGCAGAGGCATAAGGAAAATGCCAAACCCCATGGCAAAGGAGGGGGGGCGGCCGCCCGGATTCCATGGAGTTTACAGCACCGAACAGTCCATTCGGCCCACCTGGTCTATGCAGGTGTTTGTGTTCCATCCAAGCAACACTTGATAGATTACAGTACCTGAGCAGTCACTGACATAAATCAACACTTGATTACCCTGTTTATGTCTTGGATTAAAGTTGTGGTAACACATACCTGCACCCGCCCTGGTTGGCCCCCGCGGGGTCTTCTGACGCCTTCTACACATTCTGACTCTCACCCACATTTTATATCCCTTTGTATAATTCAAAAAGCACAGCATTTTACTCGACTGATCGCTGACACTGGCAACACCTTCTTGTCCAATTATAGGGGTGACATGTACACACGGCTCCTGTTCCTTGACCTTCAATCTAATCATTCCTCCATCCATGTGTTTTTCTCCTGAAGCTGTTATCAGTGCAGTGGTATTACAGAGACATCCTTCACACTGTAGCTATGTCATGTCCTTGACCAGCTGTGATTCCACCGAAAGATGTCCCTCTGATTGTGTCATGTATCAGGACACCAGTCCTCATTTACCACTCCCTGGACATGTTTTATTTTATTTCTGCTCTTCGATGAGTTTAATTTCTTATGCCTCCCATTGGCTCTCTGGAATCCCCTTTACTTACTGCCCCCACTTTCCTGATTTATCAGCACCCGCAACACACAATGGCCACTTGGGTTAATACAATGGTTAACACAGCATATACATAGCTATGGATGTTCTGAAGATGACATGGTGGTAGCGATGTAATATATTTTCTACTTCACTTATCCGTCGCAGCCAGTGAACCTCATGGAGGATCCTAACCCTTCCCCAGATACCCCAGGCAGTGAACCCCCTGGAGGATCCTAACCCTTCCCCCAGATACCCCAGGCAGTGAACCTCATGGAGGATCCTAACCCTTCCCCAGATACCCCAGGCAGTGAACCCCCTGGAGGATCCTAACCCTTCCCCAGATACCCCAGGCAGTGAACCCCCTGGAGGATCCTAACCCTTCCCCCAGATACCCCAGGCAGTGAACCCCCTGGAGGATCCTAACCCTTCCCCAGATACCCCAGGCAGTGAACCCCCTGGAGGATCCTAACCCTTCCCCAGATACCCCAGGCAGTGAACCCCCTGGAGGATCCTAACCCTTCCCCAGATACCCCAGGCAGTGAACCCCCTGGAGGATCCTAACCCTTCCCCAGATACCCCAGGCAGTGAACCCCCTGGAGGATCCTAACCCTTCCCCAGATACCCCAGGCTGTGAACCCCCTGGAGGATCCTAACCCTTCCCCAGATACCCCAGGCAGTGAACCCCCTGGAGGATCCTAACCCTTCCCCAGATACCCCAGGCAATGAACCCCCTGGGGGATCCTAACCCTTCCCCAGATACCCCAGGCAGTGAACCCCCTGGAGGATCCTAACCCTTCCCCCAGATACCCCAGGCAGTGAACCCCCTGGAGGATCCTAACCCTTCCCCAGATACCCCAGGCAGTGAACCCCCTGGAGGATCCTAACCCTTCCCCCAGATACCCCAGGCAGTGAATCCCCTGGAGGATCCTAACCCTTCCCCAGATACCCCAGGCAGTGAACCCCCTGGAGGATCCTAACCCTTCCCCAGATACCCCAGGCAGTGAACCCCCTGGAGGATCCTAACCCTTCCCCAGATACCCCAGGCAGTGAACCCCCTGGAGGATCCTAACCCTTCCCCAGATACCCCAGGCAGTGAACCCCCTGGAGGATCCTAACCCTTCCCCAGATACCCCAGGCAGTGAACCCCCTGGTGGATCCTAACCCTTCCCCAGATACCCCAGGCAGTGAACCCCCTGGAGGAACCTAACCCTTCCCCAGATACCCCAGGCAGTGAACCCCCTGGAGGATCCGAACCCTCCCCCAGATACCCCAGGCAGTGAACCCCCTGGAGGATCCTAACCCTTCCCCAGATACCCCAGGCAGTGAATCCCCTGGAGGATCCTAACCCTTCCCCAGATACCCCAGGCAGTGAACTCCCTGGAGGATCCTAACCCTTCCCCAGATACCCCAGGCAGTGAACCCCCTGGAGGATCCTAACCCTTCCCCAGATACCCCAGGCAGTGAACCCCCTGGAGGATCCTAACCCTTCCCCAGATACCCCAGGCAGTGAACCCCCTGGTGGATCCTAACCCTTCCCCAGATACCCCAGGCAGTGAACCCCCTGGAGGAACCTAACCCTTCCCCAGATACCCCAGGCAGTGAACCCCCTGGAGGATCCGAACCCTCCCCCAGATACCCCAGGCAGTGAACCCCCTGGAGGATCCTAACCCTTCCCCAGATACCCCCAGACGATTGTGGCCCTTGATGATATTTTTTAATTCCGATTAGATTTAAGCGATGGTTTGGGGCGAAGCCTCAGTGGGGTTTGAAGATGAAGACAAAAATGTTTAAATCTGAGACATTTTGTGACCCCCTGTGGGTCGGCAAGGACAGGGGAGACGGCGTACTGATATGGTCACTGGAATAATAATTCCGAAACCCAGAGTAATGCTCTGGGACTCCAGGCTTCAAACCCGCCACTGCAGACGGTCAAATTTCAATTCAATACAAATCTGGAATTAAAAGTCTGGTGATGACCATGAAACCGTTGTCGATTGGTCCACTAATGTCGCTTAGATTGGAAATCTGCCATTCTTACCTGGTCTGGCCTATATGTGACTCCAGGTCCACATCCTTCTGCACTGTAGGGTTTTATGATTCTGAAATGGTCTGAGGGTTCAAGGGCAATTAGGGATGGGCAATATATACTGTGTGGGGGGGGGGGGGGGGGGGAGGGGACAAGTGTGGACAGCGGGGTGATCAGTGTGGCCCAGAGAGGCTCGGTGAGGATTGGGCGGGGGGGGTCCACTGTGGGGTCAGTGAGGATGGGGTGACGGGGATACTGTGTGCAGGGTGGGACACTGGGGGGTGAGGGTGGGGTGAGGGGGATACTGTGCAGAGTGGGACACTGGGGGGTGAGGGTGGGGTGACGGGGATACTGTGCAGGGTGGGACACGGGGGGAGTGAGGGTGGGGTGACAGGGATACTGTGTGCAGGGTGGGACACTAGGGGGTGAGGGTGGGGTGACAGGGATACTGTGCAGGGGGTGGGACAGGGATACTGTGCAGGGTGGGACACGGGGGGAGTGAGGGTGGGGTGACGGGGATACTGTGTGCAGGGTGGGACACGGGGGGGTGAGGGGGATACTGTGCGCAGTGTGGGACACTGGGGGGTGAGGGGGATACTGTGTGCAGTGTGGGACACGGGGGATGAGGGGGATACTGTGTGCAGTGTGGGACACTGGGGGGTGAGGGGGATACTGTGTGCAGTGTGGGACACTGGGGGGTGAGGGTGGGGTGACAGGGATACTGTGCAGGGGGTGGGACAGGGATACTGTGCAGGGTGGGACACGGGGGGGGGGCGGGGATACTGTGCAGGGTGGGACATGGGGGGGTGAGGGTGGGGTGACAGGGATACTGTGCAGGGTGGGACACTGAGGGGGTGAGGGTGGGGTGACAGGGATACTGTGCAGGGTGGGACACTGGGGGAGTGAGGGTGGGGTGACAGGGATACTGTGCAGGGTGGGACACGGGGGGAGTGAGGGTGGGGTGACAGGGATACTGTGCAGGGTGGGACACGGGGGGAGTGAGGGTGGGGTGACAGGGATACTGTGCAGAGTGGGACACTGGGGGAGTGAGGGTGGGGTGACATGGATACTGTGCAGGGTGGGACACGGGGGGAGTGAGGGTGGGGTGACAGGGATACTGTGCAGGGTGGGACACTGGGGGAGTGAGGGTGGGGTGACATGGATACTGTGCAGGGTGGGACACTGGCAACAGAAGTTCTGAGTTATGTGCGGCATGGTAGCACAGTGGTTAGCACTGTTGCTTCACAGCGCCAGGGTCCCAGGTTTGACTCTCGGTTTGTGTCACTGTCTGTGCGGAGTCTGCACGTTCTCCCCGTGTCTGCGTGGGTTTCCTCCGGGTGCTCCGGTTTCTCCCACATGTCCCGAAAGTCGTGCTCGGTGAATTTGACATTCTGAATTCTCCCTCTGTGTACCCGAACAGGCACCGGAATGTGGCGACTAGGGGCTTTTCACAGTAACTTCATTGCCGTGTTAATGTAAACCTACTTGTGACAATAATAAAGATTATTATGAATTAAAAGTGTGAATTCAGGCAGGAGGGATCGGGATATCCAATCATGGGTCAAATGTTTTTTTTGTGTTTAGGGCTATTGATGAAGTAAATGTGTTAAATATCTTTGTGTTTTGTGTGCAGACATTTCTATAAACCCATGCTGAAGAGAGGTGTGAATAAGAGGATGGCACAGATGGCAGTCTTCTTCGCATCGGCTTTCTTTCATGAGGTCAGCATGTGGGGGGTTTGACGTGTTTAAGCTGAGTGTCCTCAGCATCACCTCCCCCAGCTGTTGCCCTTCCAGAGGCTCCCTGCAGTGGCACGTGTTTGACGTCCTCCCACAGCCTTCACATACAATTTGCTTGTTGCTCCTTCAGTTCAGAGGCACTTCCTGCATAAAGGCCCCGCCTTCTCAACCTTGCCCCTCGCCTGAGGTGTGGCGATCCTCGGGTTAAATCACCAGCAGTCAGCGCTCTCCCCCTCAAAGGGGAAAGCAGCCTCTGGTCACCCTTACCGTACTTATTGCACAGTGCCCTTGGGCATAGCAAAGAATCTCTTTCACACACCCTGAAGTGTGTTTTGCGATAGTGACAATGTTGGAACACATGGTACAGCAAGCACCAGATTAATAATGAGTTGGGTTTCAATCTGATAATTTGTCATAAGACATAGGAGCGGAAATAGGCCGTTCAGCCCCTCGAGTCTGCTCCGCCATTCATTGTGATCATGGCTGTTCATCCAACACCGCAACCAGTTCCCGCTTTTCCTCCATGTCCGTTGATCCCTTTAGCCCCAAGATCCATCTCTAACTCCTGTCACCTCCAAAGAAAGGCACCTGCAACATTGCAGCACTCCCATAGTAAGGCATTGGATTATGCCTGGGTTATGGACCCAAGCCCTGGAGTGGGGCTTGAACCCATAATCTCCTGATTTGGGTGAGAATGCTACCCAAAGTATCGGCTGACCCGCAACGCCATTATTTCCAGGTAATGCTTCAACTGTGTCACTACTTTGGGTCCTAATGACTGTCTTATTTCTCTAGTACTTGGTCAGTGTTCCTCTGAAGATGTTCCGCCTGTGGGCGTTCATGGGGATGATGGCTCAGGTGAGTAACTCACGGTAACAGCCGTCTGATTCTGGGCTTTTGGTGGTGGGGGGTGGATTTGGAGAAGAGGAAACCTCCTGTTCTGCTGCTGCTCCACGGGACGCTGAGCAGGATGCACTGGGTGCACTGGTTCCCGGTACAATTCGGTCACATTCCTCGAAAAATAAAGGGATGGTCCTCTTGACTTGGCAGTAGGTTTCCTCGAGTTGTAGCAAACCCTGAACTTCACAGTTATTGCACGAGCGGGGGAAAGAGAGATGCAGGCTGTGGACAATTTCTTTCCTCTCCCATGCTCACAGGGGGGAAGCTACTGCGGTTAGAACTGGGTTTCAAGGACTTCCGGTTGCGGCGATGACCAGCTAAGCCGCACGTTTCGGCGGCTCCAGCTCGAACGGACCTTCGGGCTCTTTTAAGAGCCCCAACGGGGAATTTTTTCGGGACGAACCCCGGTGTGGGGTGAGACAACAGGGAGTCGTCCCCCCCCCCCAAACGAAAAAGAAAAATATCGGCTGCCAGACCGCGAAGAATCCTCGAGGACAGTGGCAGAAGAAAAAAGGAGCAAGATATCGGCGGAGAGAGCCCAGGCGACATGGGGGCCGGACCAAGACGAATTTTTGAGACGGTGTGTGGAGCTGCTTAAGAAGGAGGTGCTGGCCCCGATGCTACAGGCAATTGAGGGGCTTAAGGAGGCACAAAAGACCCAGGAGATGGAGCTCCGCGTGGTGGAGCAGAAGGTGACGGACAACGAAGACGAGATCCTGGGCCTGGCGGTCAAAACGCAGGTGCACGAGGCGCTCCACAAAAAGTGCATTGAAAGGATTGAAGTCCTAGAAAACAGATCACGGAGAAAGAACCTTCGGATCCTGGGTCTCCCCGAGGGAGTGGAAGGAGCGGACTGCGGGGCTTATGTGAGCATGATGCTACGCTCGCTAATGGGAGCTGAGGCCCCCTCGGGCCCCTTGGAAATGGAAGGGGCCCATCGGGTCCCTGCGAGGAGACCAAAGGCGGGAGAACCACCTAGGGCGACGATCGTGCGATTTCATCGCTTCAATGACAGAGAGGTGGTTCTGAGATGGGCCAAAAAGGTACGGAGTAGTAGATGGGAGAATGCGGTGGTACGGGTGTACCAGGATTGGAGTGCGGAGGTGGCGAGAAGGAGGGCGAGTTTTAATCGAGCCAAGGAGGTGCTACACAAGAAGAAGGTGAAGTTCGGGATGCTGCAGCTGGCGCGACTGTGGGTCACGCACCAGGAGAGGCATCACTACTTCGAAACGGCGGAAGAAGCATGGACCTTCATTAAAAACGAGAAACTGGATCAGAACTGAGGGACTGATGTTAGAGGGGAAATGACAATGCTGATGTATATAGAGATGTAAATTGGGGAGCAAGGGGCGGGACAACTATAGAGAACACTGGGCTTACTGTTCTTGTTCCCGCGCCAGAAAGATGATGGCGGGAAGTTAGGCGCAAGGTAGATGGGAGTTCTCCACACGGGGGGGTCAAGGAGAGAGCGGGAGAAGCCGGGGTCAGTTGAAGTCAGCTGACTTTCGGAAGCAATATGGGGGGAGCAATCATGCTAGATGGGGATCTAGCGGGGGGAGGGGGGGAGGATAACTGGGTTGCTGCTGCAGAAATCAAAGAGGAACTGGTAAAAGAAAGGGTGATCGGGGCTGGAATGCGCCGCCTGGGGAACGGGTGGGTGCGCAGAACCGGGACGTGGGACTGGCCTAGAGAGGGTGATGGCTAGTCGACACGGGAAGGGGGCAGGTAGCCCCCCAGTTCGGCTGATCACGTGGAACGTGAGAGGCCGAAATGGGCCGATTAAAAGGGGCCGAGTGTTCGCGCACTTGAAAGGACTGAGGGCAGACGTGGCCATGCTTCAGGAGACGCACCTGAAGGTGGCGGACCAAGTTAGGTTAAGGAAAGGATGGGTGGAACAGGTGTTCCACTCAGGGCTGGATGCAAAGAACAGAGGGGTGGCCATATTGGTGGGGAAACGGGTGTCATTCGAAGCTAGGAACATTGTAGCAGACAGCGGAGGCAGATATGTGATGGTGAGTGGCAGACTGGAGGGAATGGAGGTCGTGTTGGCTAACGTATATGCCCCGAATTGGGATGATGCGGGATTTATGAAGCGGATGCTGGGACGTATCCCGGACCTGGAGGTAGGAAACCTGATAATGGGGGGGGACTTCAACACCGTGCTGGACCCAGGGTTAGATAGATCTAGATCCAGGACCGGAAGAAGGCCGGCAGCGGCCAAGGTGCTTAGGGGGTTTATGGACCAAATGGGGGGAGTGGATCCGTGGCGATTTGTTAGGCCGAAGGCTAAAGAGTTCTCCTCCTTCTCCCATGTTTACAAGGTGTATTCCCGGATAGATTTCTTTGTTTTGGGAAGGTCAATGATCTCGAGGGTGGAAGGAACTGAGTATTCAGCCATAGCTGTTTCAGATCATGCCCCACACTGGGTGAACCTGGAACTAGGAGAGGAGAGGGAGCAACGTTCACTCTGGCGACTGGCTGTGGGATTACTGGCGGATGAGGGAGTCTGCGGAAGGGTGCGGGGATGTATCGAAAGATACCTGGAGGCCAATGACGACGGGGAGGTCCGAGTGGGAGTAGTATGGGAAGCACTAAAGGCGGTGGTCAGAGGAGAGCTGATCTCCATCAGGGCTCACAAGGGGAAAATAGAGGCCAAGGAAAGGGAAAGACTACTGGGGGAGATTTTGAGGGTAGATAAAGAATACGCGGAGGCCCCGGAGGAAGGACTATACAGGGAGAGACGACGACTCCAGACGGAGTTCGACCTGTTGACCACGAGGAGGGCGGAGGCACGGGATGAGATATGAATATGGGGAAAAGGCGGGCCGTCTGTTGGCCCATCAGCTGCGAAAGAGGACGGCGGTGAGGGAGATAGGGGGAGTTAGGGATGAAACGGGAACCACGGTGCGGAGAGCAGGGAAGATAAACGAGGTGTTTGACCTTTTACGAGAGACTTTATAGGTCCCAACCCCCGGAGGGAAAAGAGGAGATGCGGCAGTTTTTGGCCAATTAAGGTTCCCGAGGGTGGAGGAGCAGGAGGTGGAAGGCCTGGGGGCGCCGATTGGGGTGGACGAGGTTACCAAGGGGCTGGGGAACATGCAGGCAGGGAAGGCCCCGGGACCAGATGGGTTCCCCGTGGAATTTTATAGAAAATATGTGGACTTGTTGGCCCCGCTGCTGGTAAGGACCTTTAACGAGGCCAGAGAAGGGGGGACCCTACCCCCGACAATGGCGGAGGCGACGATATCGCTAATCCTGAAGCGGGTCCTTTAGGCATATCTCACTGCTAAATGTGGACGCCAAGTTGCTAGCAAAGGTGCTGGCAACGAGGATAGAAGATTGTGTCCCGGGGGTGGTGCACGAAGACCAGACAGGGTTCGTAAAGGGGAGACAACTAAATGTCAACGTGCGACGGCTATTAGGGGTGATAATGATGTCCCCAGTGGAGGGGGAGGCAGAGATAGTGGCGGCAATGGATGCAGAGAAGGCATTTGATAGGGTGGAGTGGGAGTATCTATGGGAGGTGCTGAGGAGGTTCGGGGAGGGGTTTGTCAGCTGGGTTAAACTCCTCTATGGGGCCCCAACGGCAAGTGTAGTCACAAATCGGCAAAGGTCAGAGTATTTTCGACTACACAGGGGAACAAGACAGGGATGCCCGTTGTCCCCATTACTGTTCGCGTTGGCAATTGAACCACTGGCCATAGCGCTGAGAGACTCCAGAAAATGGAGAGGGGTGATTAGAGGGGGAGAGGAACACCGAGTGTCACTCTACGCAGATGACCTACTGTTGTATGTGACGGACCCAGTGGGGGGATGACAGAGGTCATGCAGATATTGAGGGAGTTTGGAGATTTCTCGGGATATAGGCTTAACATGGGAAAGAGTGAGCTTTTTGTGATACACCCTGGGGACCAGAGTAGAGGGATAGATGGCCTACCGCTAAGGAGAGTGGAAAGAAACTTCCGATACCTGGGGATTCAGATAGCCAGGAGCTGGGGAACCTTTCACAGACTTAATCTGACACGACTGGTGGAACAAATGGAAGAGGATGTCAAAAGGTGGGACATGCAGCCGCTGTCACTGGCGGGCAGAGTGCAGGCGATTAAGATGATGGTCCTCCCGAGGTTCCTATTTGTGTTCCAATGTCTCCCTATACTGATCACTAAGGCCTTTTTTTAAAAAATAGGTAGGAGCATCACGAGCTTCGTGTGGGCAGAGAAGGTCCCGAGGGTAAGGAGGGGGTTCCTACAACGTAGTAGAGACAGAGGGGGACTGGCATTGCTGAATTTGGGCGACTACTACTGGGCTGCCAACGTGGCGATGATTCGTAAGTGGATGATAGAGGGAGAGGGAGCGGCGTGGAAAAGATTGGAGATGAAGTCCTGTAAAGGGACGAGTTTAAAAGCGCTGGTGACGGCGCCACTACCGCTCTCACTAAAAAAATTTACCCCAAACCCAGTGGTGGCGGCAACATTAAGTATCTGGGGGCAATGGAGGCGACATTGGGTTGGGTTTTTGGAGGGGGAGAGGGGGCGGGGGGGGGAGTATTACTTTGTGTTATTTGGTTAGTTTACCATGTTAGTTACACAATGTTATATTGCAGTTATTATGTTACTTGTATTTTTATTTCTTTGATTTGTAAGGGAAAAAATTGTGTTTGAAAACTTTAATAAAATATATTTTTTAAAAAAGAAAAAAAAAGAACTGGGTTTCAAAACAGACAGCAGAGTAAATTAACACGGCAGACTAGTAATACATTTCTGACCACCTCCGCTGCAGGTCATTTCCCACCCTATTCCCTACAGATCAGTCTAAAGAGGTGATTTTAAGCTTAACAAATGCCATGCCCAGAATTGTTGGCTATAGGCAGCATGGTGGCACAGTGGTTAGCATTGCTGCCTCACATCACATTCTCCCTGTGTTTGCGTGGGTCTCACCCACACGACCCAAAGATTGGCCACGCTAAATTGCCCCTTAAGGGCAGCACGGTAGCATTGTGGATAGCACAATTGCTTCACAGCTCCAGGGTCACAGGTTCGATTCCGGCTTGGGTCACTGTCTGCGCGGAGTCTGCACGTTCTCCCAGTGTGTGCGTGGGTTTCCTCCGGGTGCTCCGTTTCCTTCCACAGTCCAAAGATGTGCAGGTTAGGTGGATTGGCCGTGATAAATTGCCCTTAGTGTCCAAAATTGCCCTTAGTGTTGGGTGGGGTTACTGGGTTCTGGGGATAGGGTGGAGGTGTTGACCTTGGATAGGGTGCTCTTTCCAAGAGCCGGCGCAGACTCGATGGACCGAATGGCCTCCTTCTGCACTGTAAATTCTATGATTCTATGACATCGCTGAGGTCCCAGGTTCAATCCTGGCCCCAGGTCACTGTCCGTGTGGAGTTTGCACATTCTCCCCGTGCCTGAGTGGGTCTCACCCCCACAACCCAAAGATGTGCAGGGTAGGTGGACTGGCCACGCTAAATTGCCCCTTAATTGGAAAAAAATAATTGGGCACTCTAAATTTATTCAAAAAAAATAATTGTTGGCTACATTCATGATCCACTGAATTGGAGAAGTGAATTTGGGGCTGGTTTAGCACAGGGCTAAATAGCTGGCTTTTAAGGCAGGCCAGCAGCATGGTTCAATTCCCGTTCCAGCCTCCCCGAACAGGCGCCGGAATGTGGCGACTAGGGGCTTTTCACAGTAACTTCATTTGAAGCCAACTTGTGACAATAAGCGATTTTCATTTCATTTCAATTTGGCCATGTGGTTAAGGGTGCGAGGTCTGAACCCCAGGTTAATGCAGAGACTAGTGTACGATTGTTAGGCTGGTTCTGTTATTCATGCCCTCGGCTATGTATATCGGGAGGGTGGTGAAGGTGGAGACGGGGAGGGTGACGTACAGAAAGTTAAAAAGAAATGGAATCACTTTTACCTGTTTTCACTTCCAGGTTCCGCTGGCTTGGTTGGTTGGCAGGTTTCTGAGTGGGAATTACGGCAATGCAGCAGTGTGGCTGTCCCTGATCATTGGGCAGCCAGCGGCAGTGCTGATGTATGTGCACGATTATTACATCCTGAACTATGAGGGACCTCAGTGATTGCGGGAAAGCTACAACGACAGGATCTCGTGGATGAGCAAGGACTGTGATGACGCCTGCCTCGTTTATTTTTATAATTGCTGGAAGTTTCTCAGAGAGGAATTTATATATTTTTTTCAACGGAGGGAAGTGTTTGTGGAACACGGGGGCACCATCCCTTTGATTAATCCATTTACAGCGGGCGTGTGTCTCTGCATGAACTTAGCTCCCATAGATCAGTGAGAAATATGGGACCTCAGTCACTGAATATTGCAATTGGAGCCCAGAGAGGGAACTGAAGCTGAGGATTAGCGGGTGTTAGGATGGAGGAGAACGAGGTCAAAAGGAGCATTTCAACTAGCCACTGAGATGAGGGGTGCAACTGTCCTATCGGGCTGTGTCAGTCTGCTGACAACGCAGTGGCATCCCGTTCAGAGATGTCATATTTCACTCACCTCTTCTCCCTGCCCCCCCATGTCGAAGATTAAAGCACATTGTTGATTATTGGGGGGGGTTTCTGTTTAAAATCTCTCTTGGATCTCACAGCTGCTAATCAGTGTTCTATTTGAAGGTATTACCATTGAATATCTCCTCTGACTGGAGATGGGGCGTGTTGCTGAGCCCTGTGATGGGGGGGGGGGGGCGGGTAGAAGCCCTTGGAGGAAAAACTATTTTTCCATCTTCACAAATGGTTTGAATGTCTTGGTTTCTGTTAAAACTGGTGCGTTTGCCATTGTCTCGTGTCCTCCGTCCCTGAAATCAATATTCCTGATGGTGGGTTGGATTTGGGATCATTGTGTTCAGGAATGTGTTCCTGGGAGTCAATGAGCCCGATGTCGGATTTCTCCATTTTCTTTCTGATTGAAATCAGCGCCCTGGATAATCCGCCCCCCCTCCCCGGTGATTGGGTGTGCAACGTTTGTTCGAAGTAAAATGTCTATTGAGTTGATGCAGGTGAAGTTTGTCACTCGTCCCCACGTCTGTCTCCCGCCGCTCTGAATGAATGAACTATCCGTTGTGTGGGGAGGTTGGGCGATGTTGCAAAGGGCTGTGCTCACCCCCCCCCCCCCCCCCCCCCCCAACCAACCTTTGAGTTAAAGTTTTACGGAGTGACACAGCTGGCAGATGTAGTTCCCAGATGTCTGAACTGGTG
This sequence comes from Scyliorhinus torazame, assembly GCF_047496885.1. NCBI lineage: Eukaryota > Metazoa > Chordata > Chondrichthyes > Carcharhiniformes > Scyliorhinidae > Scyliorhinus > Scyliorhinus torazame. The sequence goes on along the minus strand of NC_092712.1, from coordinate 16,458,761 downwards.
CTGTCTGAGTCCCTTCACCTGCGCTAAGCCACAGGCGGGGCTGAAGGGTGGCTCGTCAACACGACCATGATCTGTCTGCTCAGCTCAACTGGTTAATACAATGATCGGTAAGATCATAACCAGACGCACCCCACTGAGCAAAGCTGAATAAAATGTGTTCCACAAACACTCTCTTCAGGGATATGTTGGTGATGTCTCGGTTTATTGGGTGGAGAGAAGATTCATTTATATTTTTATTAATACTTCTCCCTGAAGCCAACCTTGTTTTAGCTCTTTGCGACACAATCTGCTGCTTTGTACCCCATTTTGCACGATCGCACAATGTATTTAGTGAGGATTGCATAAACCTGGTGTCATCCTCCGGGGTGCCTGGGTACAGTCTGGGACAGTGAGGGCCTTTGACACCGTTTCTCTCCCAGTTGAAATTCAGCAGTTACATGTGCAAAGCTTCCCATTTCACACTTGCTTGTGGAGAGGTTTTCCTTTCCTCTCATGCCAAATAAAACGGTTGTGCGGTAACATGAAGAAATTTCAGTCAAACTCGTCAACGAGAGAGAGTGCTCTCTGAGGGCTGGTATCGTACGCCTTCAGGCGAATTAGTTAAGTTAATTTCAGAAGTGATTCCAAATTTGTGAGCGAGCTGGAATGACCAAACTTCACCCAAGCCAGGTCGCCCACAGTCCGTTTATACCAAGCGGCTGCCTCACGGGAAGCTGCAGACCCTCGACTCAATTTCCAGATATGCACCCAAGGGACACGGCCACCAAACCCCGAGTGCCCCCAGCCCTGGAACTGCCCACCTGTAACAAAGCTGAAATGCCCACTACAGCCAGTGAGGTCACTGAATTAACTACATGTACAGAATAACCTCTCAGGAAGGAGTCCTGGCCTGCCCTTCATCTAGTCTTTATTAATACATTAAAAAAGTTAGATGGGCGAGTATTTTAAGCAATATAATACTCACACCACTGCCCTGTAGCTACACTCCCGATTATCCATTTCTTGACACCCACCTTGTGTGTGCCTGCAGTGGATGTCGGTTTCACCATGTTACAGTGTGAATTAAGTGTCGGAGAAGATTCCCACCACGAATGGCAGTCATTCGAAAAACTCTTTTTTTGATGCTTGTGTCTTCAGGGGGCTGAAACCAGACTGGAGCAGAGACCATCCTCGGCATCTTGGTTGTTTCTCGCTAAGTGCCT